>NC_026742.1:2008937-2061421 GCF_000210295.1 Trypanosoma brucei gambiense DAL972
TAGTGAATCAATATACGTGCATACGAATAAACAGGACAGGAAGTATATGCTTGGAATGCTAAATCAAAAGTGAGACGGGTTAATCACTTAAGGATAGTAGTACACGTAGAATTAAAATAGGTATCGTACTTTTCCATCGGCAACAAAAATGCTCTCTTCTACACAATTCCTTCTTCCACAATAAACGCGCACACACAAAAAAAGGTGGGACCACAAAACCAGAACTTTCACGCAAAGATGACATTCGTTAAGGTTGTGAAGAACAAGGCGTACTACAAGCGGTTCCAGGTGAAGTACCGCCGCCGCCGCGAGGGGAAGACGGATTACCACGCACGCCGCCGCATGGTGCTGCAGGACAAGACAAAGTTCGGGACCCCGAAGTACCGTTTGGTGGTGCGCATCACGAACCGCGACGTGATTGCCCAGATCGTCCACGCGAAGGTTGTTGGCGACGAGGTTGTAATGGCGGCTTACTCGCACGAACTGCCACTGTTCGGCATCGAGCACGGACTGACAAACTACGCTGCTGCCTATGCCACTGGATTGTTGGTTGCCCGCCGCATGCTGGCGAAACTCGGACTCGCGGAAAAGTTTGTCGGCGTGAAGGAAGTGGATGGTTCGTACGCCGCTGTGCGCACGAAGGACGACGACCAGGGCGATGACGAGTCACGCTTCCCCTTCAAGGCGATCCTTGACGTGGGTCTGGCCCGCACAACAACTGGCGCTCGCGTGTTCGGTGTGTTGAAGGGTGCTGTGGATGGTGGCCTCGCCGTACCTCACCGCCCCAATCGGTTCCCCGGTTACAACAAGGAGAGTGATGCGCTCAACGCAAAGGTACACCGCGATCGTATCTTCGGCCGCCACGTTGCGGATTATCTGAAGCAGGTGCGTGAGGAGGCAAGCTCAAACCCCGACGAAAAGACTTGCCAGTTCTCCAAGTTTATCGCGGCAAAGGTTTCGCCCGACGACATGGAGGGCATGTACAAACGTGCGCATGCTGCCATCCGTGCTGACCCAACGAAGCGACGTGCCAAGAAGGAGCGCCCCGCTGAGGCGAAACCGAAGAAGTACAACACGGTGAAGCTAACTGGTGCCGAGAAGAAGGCCGCAGCGAAAGCAAAGGTTGCCGCTGTGATTGAGCGCATCCGTGACCGTGCGAAGTAAGGCACTTGGCGCAACTTCCTCTCGTTTTCCTTTACACTCTTTCATTTTATTCTTTACTATTTTCTGTCTTATTGTGTTAAATACATAATGGTGTGTCTTCGTGCTAGCAGTGCCGTGCGCGTGATTGTCGCCGTGAGACGTTCAGCTTTTTTTTGTTTTCGTGCCTTTTCTTAACGATTTTGCTTGCTTTTTCATGTCACACTCTGTTTACTATTACTTTACTTTTGAAAGTAGTCCAGCGCCAATGGGATCGTTTATGTATTTGAACGAGCTATGGAAGAAGAAGTCTTCCGACGTAATGCGGTTCATCCAGCGTGTTCGTGCGTGGGAGTTCCGTCACCAGCACACGATTGTGCGGCTGCGTCGCCCCACACGCCCTGAGAAGGCCCGTATGGTTGGCTACAAGACCAAACAGGGTTATGTTGTGTTCCGCGTCCGTGTGCGACGTGGTGGACGCAAGCGCCCCGTACACAAGGGTATCACGTACGGTAAACCCAACACTGCTGGTGTGCTCGGCAGGAAGCTGAACAAGAACAACCGCGTTATCGCCGAACAGCGTCTTGGAAAGAAGTACGGAAACCTGCGCGTGCTCAACTCCTATTGGGTAAATGCTGACTCGACATTCCTGTGGTATGAAGTGGTGGCGGTGGACCCGATGCACCGCGCCATTCGCCGTGACCCGCGCATCAATTGGATCGTCAATGCTGTGCACAAGCACCGTGAGCAACGTGGTCTTACGTCTGCGGGCCGCAAGCACCGCGGACTACGGCAGAAGGGCCACAAGGCCTCCAAGCTCCGCCCGTCTCGCCGTGCAGCGTGGCGCCGCAACAACCGCATGGTGTTCCTCCGCAAGCGTTAAGGATGCATCATCAGCACGTGACTGGATGTATTCTGTCCATTTCGCTGTCCGCGTTCTACATTCATTTCTTACGGTTCTTTTCCTACGTTTCATTTGACTAACAAAAAGGAAAAAAAGATAAGCTTTCGCTCCTTTGTGTCCCCTCCTATGCGGCGTGCGAGGGTTTCCGTGCTTGCGGCTGTTGTATTTGAACTTCCTGCCTTGTCTTTAATGTCTCTTGCTTTCTTTCCCTGTTCTCTTCCCCTCGCACTCCCTCATACAAATACATTTATTTGTATGTTGTATACATGTGCAACGTGCAAACGACTTCCATCGTGAAAGAAACCACAAGTTGAAATGGCAGCTACCAAGAGAGAGGCCCCCGTCCCGCGCACGGGCATTATTGCCGGCTTCAACAAGGGCTACAAAACAACCCGTCGCGCCCGCCGCCCGTCATCCAACGATCGCTACGCCCTCCCCCACAAGAAGTTGCGTGCCGTGAAGGCCATCATCAGCGACCTCGTCGGCTTCTCGCCCATGGAGAGGCGCGTACAGGAGTTGCTTCGAGTGGGAAAGGATAAGCGCGCACTAAAGTTCTGCAAGAAGCGCCTCGGCAGCATCAAAGCAGCGAAGAAGCGCCGCGCGAAGGTGGAGGAGGCTCTCCGCCAGCAGACCAAAAAGAAGTAGTAAGCGTCACCGTGGTTTGTTGTTTTTAACACTTTTTGTGGTTTCACTGTCTAGTTTTTATACGTTTCTGAATCTGTTTTGAAGGTGTTTACACTTCTTCCACACTGTCGCGTCTCAGTGACGGACGTTTGGTCAGTGAAACGCGGCAGGCGGAATGAGTCAACGTACCGTTTGTTCACCCTAGCAATACACAATTTGTGATCACCAACATTTTTCTTCCCTTCGATTCTTTTTGTCTCCCCTTGTCCGCAAGGGCCTACTAGTTTCTGTTAACATTTCACTAGTACTAGCTTATGCTCCAAGTATTTGCTTGCGATGGGGAATAATGCCCATTTGCGGCGTTCTAAGTTCCGCTGTCTACCCTTTTGTATGTGATAGCTGCACGCCACGGCTCTGCTGAGGGGTGGGGTTTCTCTCGTTTCCTGATAGCGACGTTTCACGCTCACGCATGTGCTCACTAGTGCTGATTGTGCGGTAACAGTTTGTTTCTTTTTTTCATATGAGTTTGTGTGCGTTTCAGCTCAGTAGACGAACGCAGCGATGCTGGCAGGTAAGATAGAACAACGGCATTGTAGGACAGTTACCATCGCGGATACTGTAGATGCTTCGCATCACGTGAAACATAGGCATATTTTAGAGCGACTGCTCTCCACGGTTGGAAGAGAAACTACCTTTTGCGCTGCACCCACTTTTTTTCTTTACTGATGTTGGTTGTTTTTGTCAGAATATTTGTCTTTTAGCTTTATCTCAATGTCCCCGCGCACATTTGAAGAGGAAGGTGGTGTCCTTTTTACTCGCCGTGCGCTAACGGCGGTCCGTCACCTTTCAATGGCCCCTATTTGGGGAATGAGTCCCATTAGTACGTTATTGAAAAAATTTTGATTACCCCTTTACTTCCATCCATCGCATCCACCACCTTACGGAGCATTCCATCGGCCAGCTTTATTATTATTTTGTCCGTTGTGGCATTCTGCTGCACTGTTATCGCCTCCCTCTTTTCCCACCTTGAATCTGTTTACTTAGACTGAGGGTTTACCAAGGGCGCTACAGGTAGCGCAACAAATGGAGTGCTCTGTGCACTCGCCATGCGGTCGGTATGTCGTAAGCTACAGGAATGCTGGCGACACGTTGCACATAAATGCTGTTCCCAAACCCGTGGCGGTGGAACCCGGAGCGGAAACTATCCACTACATTGCCGTCCTGGGCGAAAGTCACATTGCTGAAATATCAGCGGCGGCAGGAGTACGCAAGGACTTCACCGCGTTCTCCGATATGATTTATAACGCAATGATCGGTCGGTCGCCATGTGTGCGTTTTTTTATTGAGACATGCAGTGAAATGCGGACTCGCATCGCTACGGAAGTGGCACAACGACAACACGCCTCAAAAGGGCCTGGTGTCGATGAGGAACAACCAGCAAACACCAGTATGGATGGTAGCGGTAGTGGAAACAACAGTCTACTGTCCGAACCAGCTCGCAGTCAGTGGTTTTTCACTCTGGACTATGATGTGGACTTCACCCGTGCCATGTTCCCCGTTCCGCTCGTTGCAACGGAAGGTGGAGCCAACTCTAACAATGGAGAGCGGCAAACCGGACTTGTGAGAGCCGCTGGCCAGCAACAGCAACAGCACGGGGTCGCGGCAATACCAAACTGCGCTCCAGCGGCTGTTAAAAGCGATGACAACGAAGTGGCAAAGTGGCGGACGGAGAATGAGAAACTGAGGCGGGAGAACGACGCCCTCACACGGTTGTGCAAGGAGAAGATGCTTGAGATGCAGCGGCTGTGCGAAGATTTTCAGTTGCGCGTGGAGACTGTGAAGGAGGTGGAACGGCTAAAGAAAAAACTGGTGGAATTGCGCACGCGGGCTACCCGTGCAGAGGAAGAGAGAGATGAGGCACAGGCAGCTTTGGCTCGCATTCGACGTGAGCATCAGCGTCTGCAGCGCAGTAGGACACCGCAAGGCCGAATTGAGCACCAAAGCGAGAAACCCACTCGGCAGCGCTCTCGGTTTGACACCCCTCCTGTTGTGCGTGGCCGCCCCACCTCACGCGGTGGCGCGCGGGATTCGCCGCTGCTGAGGAGACTAAGCAGTGGACGCAAACAGTCGCACTGCATGCCACGCAACCGGTCAGCGAGTAGTGAAGGCCTAACAGTAACGAAGCGACGCCTTTGGAATGGAAGTGGCAGCAGTGGACCGCCGTCGCGCTCGAGTTCGTGTGGCAGCTGCGAGCGTCTGTATCGCAGTCCCACCGCGAGCAGTAGCCAACGTGAGCGCTGCACAGCAAAATATTTTGCGTCCCGTGCGGTGTTCTTCTGAGTGGAAGAAAGGCGAATTCAGCGAAGGATAGAAAAGTATAAGCGTACGTGTATACGATAGAACCTGCGTGTGAAAAAAGAAAGTACGTTAGACGACAGTGCTTAAGGGGGGAGGGGAGGAAGGAACCAAAACATAGATACATAGAAACACAATATTGCCTTCGATTGTAAGATGACTGCCACATGAATACGCATACTTCGATGCATTGGCGTCTCCTCACCACAAGTAACTTCCCAAATGCATCCCTCCTGCGCTGCAGGCACATATATATAATATATTTGCTTCGCTATACCCTTCCTCCCTACGATGCACTTTGTCTTGTCACCATTGTTTTTTTTTTGTGTGTGTGTGCTACGACTGCCGTGTTGATTTCTTCCCCTTTAATCTTTTTAGGCGTCACCGCAACTATTAGTGACTAGCTCCTCGGGCGATGCTCGCTGCTACCCGAAGTTTGGGCGGGCTCTACAAGGTGCCTGGACGCAAATCCCTCGGTGAGATTTGCAAGCTCAGCCTGCTTGAGGCAACGCCAGAACCTCAGTTAGCCACAATATGGAATGAACACCACAAGCAGTTCGTCCAATACTGGGGCCGAACCATCTCGGCTGATGCGTACTACGCTCTGCAGCCGCGTCTTAAGCAGTCACCGTACTTTGTCATTCCGGTGTTCCGAACGAAGGGACTATTTAACGTGGTGACAAACTGGGACCGCGATCTTGTTGGTGTCGCGCCACTTGCGGAGTGGCAAGAGAAGCAAGACAGCGCGCAGGTACACATGACGATTCAGTTCTTTACGGAACTGGCACGCACAAAACGGATGGTGATGGTGCGGTGTGAGATTAAAGACAAGGTGTTTGTCCGCCAGGACTGCGTGTTTGTAACGCAGATGCTGCTGAAGTATTACTCCGATCCACAACTATACGAGATGTGGGTGGAGGTGTTTAATAAGCGTCCAACCCAGTTTGATTATCACATGTACCTGCGTAACATGAAAGATGAAGCGAAGCGGGATGATATACGCATCGAGGACAAGAAGGCGCAGGTGAGGATGGACGCCTACGGGCCGGTGATTGACACGCCGCCGGATGCCATCGCGCAGCAGATATTAAAAAGTGTTGATTCTGGCGCGCCACCACCAGGAGAGAGTCTTAACGGCTGCAATGGATATAGGAAAGAGTAGTGTTGCTGTCGAATATGACAGTTACAAAGCCCATTGGATCGTTCCTTAAGGGATATTTGTGTGTCTGCTTTTGTGCCTGTGAGTGTAATTTACTGTGAAGAGTTTGTGAGGGCCCACCGCCTCCCTTGTGGCCGTTATCGTTACTATCATCGCTACCATCGCTGTTGTCGCTTCTACTCTTCCCTTTGTGTTGTTGACACCCTCCCCTCCCCTGCCGTTCCTCTTGCATGTCCCGTCTGTTACTACTATTCGTTATTTCAATACATTTAGGTTTTTATAAATTTGTTTGTTCTCTCTCTATATAAGGGCGTGTGAAGTCCACACAGAAATGGGTGCGACGGTGATGATGAAAGTGGATGAACTGGGGACGATGGATGTAACACTGAAGTAACTGGTGACATCTCTACCGCAACATATGATCGAGCGAGGATGTGTGTGTGTGTGTGTTTCTCGTTGCACCATTTTCGTTGTGTGTTGCAGCTAAGATGAGGACTGTTGAGCCGGTTTCCCGTAACGCTTGTGGGGTATATGATAAAGAGGGCCATACATGATGAGCTGAAACAGTCTGTGGGAAGGATGGTAAGGTGGTTCACTGCACGTTTGCTTGTCACTGCACATTGGAGCTATATGCATATGCATGCATGTTAACAAACAAGTGAACAATACCTGTTATTCGAAGTTAATGTCTGATATTAGGCGTTGGCGCGTCGCACCTTGCAATACTCGCTTTGCATATTATTATTAGTTTTTGCAGCTGACACCTTTCCCTTCCCTTTCGCTGTACTTTTGGTCACCATTACTTTTTGTTCCGTTACGTGAATTCCAAATATTTCTTTTTTTTTTTTAAACCCTCGGACTCGCAACCACGCCAATGCACTTGCATACACGAGCGCATCACATGATTATTTGAAAGAGCGATAAAACGAGGGTTGAAAAAACAAAACAAAAAAAAAAAGGGAAACATCCATGCCGGACGTTGCCGAACACATAAAACGCCAGTGTGGCTTGCAGTCGACTGTGGTAAGTGGTAGGTTTAAAGATGCATTAGACGAAGCGCAGTGTCGACCGGCGTATCTCCTGATCTACTTGCATTGTCCAACGCATGAGGACACACCGGCTTTCCTCAGTGAAGTCCTCCCCAACCCGTCGTTACGTGAACTGATTGAGTCCCGCTTTGTTTTGTACGCGGCCTCTGTGATGGAGCCTGAGGGATATCGTCTCTCACTGGAGTTCGAAGCAACAACATTTCCCTTCCTTGCTGTGACTCTGCGGCGCGAAACGGTGCTGACAGTGAAGGGGCTGTGCTGCGCGCGGGACCTAGTGAAATACTTTCAAGCGATGTTTGATCGATTTGATGGTGTGCTTGCTGAGGAAATTCATCTGAGACATGAACGGGAGGAGAGAATGCGGGCCCGCACGGACGATGAGCGCCACATTGCCGAGATGCAGGCAGTTGATCGCAAACGGATTGAGGAATTCGAAAAAAAGAAGAGGGACAAGGTCATGAGGTTGCTCCTGGAGAGTGAGGAAATGAGGCGGAAGTTGGAAGAGGAAGAAGAGGAATGTGACCGACGACAGCATGAGGAAATGTTTATTCAGACACGATCTGACATTGCCCGCACCGAGGCAGAGATGCGACTCGCGCCTGAGCCACCCGCTGATGCCGATGTGTCGACAACAACATTTATTAGTTTTAGGTCGTTGAGTGGGAAGCAGAGCAAGCGCCGCTTCTACCTTAGTGACAGACTCAGTAACCTTAGGGAATACGGCAAAACGCTTGAGGATTACGACGGGTGCAACTTTCAGCTTGTCGTCGGTCACCCACCGCGGGCGCTGGAAACGGAGAGTGACAGAACCATTGGCGATGAGCCAACTCTTTTTCCACGAGCAGTAGTAATGATGCGTCGCCTGTGAAAAAGTTGAGGGTCAACAAAAAAGGAAAAAGGGAAATGAAGGGATTCCCCCACCTTTTTCATCGGACTGCACGCTGCCGTGTCCGCGCCTCCGTATCTCCAAGCGGTTGCTGCTTCCAGCGGCCAGAGGAGGCACACCGGAAGTTGATATTTGGGGAACCGGCCCCTTCGGGGTTAACAAACCACAATTTGTTTGTGGGCTGTAAGCCGCATGCTGCGATATTTGTGTTGGCGTTTTTCCGCTCTTGTGGAAAAGAGGGCCGATGGGATAAATGAAAGGAATTGCGCTGGAGGGTCATATATACAATTTTTTTCTTTACTTTTGCCTTCGTCACCATTATCGGTTGCACTGGTTCCGCCCTCTGCCTTTTGCAGGATCTTCATGCCTTTCTTTTGTTCCTTCGTTCACTGGTCCCCACATGCGGGGGCGTCGCTGAATCTACTCTTGGATGCTGCTCACCTACTTTTTGTTTTGTTTGTTTGTTTGTTCGTGTCAACCGTTGTTTCCTCGTATCAGCACGGCAACAGAGAGAATGGTTCGGTTTCAGCCATGGAGCATGGCCGTGCAAACTCGCTTTAAGTGGCGGCACAAGGAGACGGACCGCTGGCGGCGACTAATGGACGCGACTTGTGTTCCCCTAGACTGGATCGGACAGACTCGGGGCCCATCCTTCACACAATACAGCGGGCACTGGACACATCTACTCACCTGCGCACATGTCATCACGCCATGGGACTATCCAAATTTTTATCCCCCGAAAGGCCCGACGCGGTTTGTGTCCCGCATAACCCTCGCTGACACCATGACACAGGTTCGCCTTGTTTCACTGCAAGGTAATGCGGTTTACAAGCACTTCACTTCAAATCAACACGTGTTTGTGCACTCCAACCCACGACTTGATCTCTGCGTCTTACACCCCGAGCAGAATCTGCGGCGCAGTGGAGAGATGAAGATGTTGTGGATGCAAAATGAAGGGTATGTTACGCGACCCCGCCTGGAGCTTGTAAAACCGCTGGAGGTGGGGGATCATGTTTGGGTATATGGCATGACGGCCCATGAATCCCTTTTTGATGAGGAAGGAGGACCGGAACCCCTCATGATCCCAACGGGAATCCGAGCTCGCGTGCATGCCTTGACACGGGAACATTTCTTTATCGACACAAAGTCTATTGAAGGTGCTGAACGAGGGTGTGTGGGTATGGGAATGTGCGGCTCTGCTGTGATGCGTAATGGACGTTGTGTTGGGATGTTAACGGCAACTGTACATGAGGAAAGTGACTGTAAGGAGCTTGCTGGCACTGCCATGTGTACCTACGCCTCAGACATCTTTGAGTTTCTACTGGAGGTAGAGCGACAGATGAAGGCATTACCCCCAAGTCTAAACCGCCAGGAAACCATGTTTCAGCAGCGTCGCCGCGGTGAGGGATCGGAGGAATATGAGAAACAGCGTGAGACAGAAGGCAAGGAATGGGATTTGGACCATACGAGGCTGGCACGCCACATACCCGTACCCGTATCGCTGTGGCATATGGAAGAGAAATGGATAACAGAGGAAGATTACATGACAAACAAAGTGTTCGGTCGTGGAGGGCCATTTAACCAAGAAACTCAGGAAAATATTCTTGGATACGACATGAACTCGTCCAAATCATACGGGGAGCGGCCCGGGGATATCGCCTCCGTGTCTACTGCAACGCAAGACGGTAAACCAACAATGCAAGGCGAGCGGAAGGATTACAGCCCAACTGGAATCTACGCCGATCACGAAGACTTCAAGACAAGCGATGTGTGGGACTACAACGTCAGCTCGGAATTGCGGTCGCTCTTTGACAAGGGCGTTGACGCCAAAGATGCCCACAGTCTCAATATGATGCGCAAGTCACTCGAGAATATCCGTGCACAGCGTGCAATGGAAAAAATGAAAGAAACAGTAATGAAAGCCCCAGGTCACAGTGAAGACCCCCTCAATGTGGGAAGCATGGGTCGGTACGACGTCAATATGGAAGAAAGCAGTGCCCAGGCGTTCACTCCAGACACGGATGATGAGGTACGGGCCGCAGCGCGAAAGGAAGAAAAGTACCATGAGGAGCTGCGGCGGCGGCATGGCAACAAAGCGCGGCCATTTGGTGACGAAGATCTGAGAGGATTGTGGGAACCTCATTAAGGGATGATATTTCTGCGAGTGAGTAAGCAGAGGTATGGAAAAAGGAAAGGATTTGGCAGCCACGGGGAAGAAAGCAAAAAAAAAAAAACGGGTTACCGTTTAGGAAGTGGAGAACTCACTCGTGCGTGCCTTTATGCGAAGGGGACGGGGTGCCTCGTTTTTCATGGGTCGCGCTGACGGCGTCCGCAAACATCGGGTGAAGCATCATCACTTCTCGCCCCCTCCTTTCCTTTTTCTTTTTCACTTAGTTGGCATTCCATTATACTACACGCTGTTGGGGGTTTGTCATCATTACACCACCATTCTTTGTGTACATTCTCGTTTAATATCGTTATTTGCCACTGAAGCGCACTCTTCCAAGTTCAGAGACACAGTTGGTAGTCATTTATACATCATACGTACATGTTATACATATTGCCCCTTACTGCGGGTTCGAAATGCCCCTGGTGTTGACCCTCTCCTTGACTCACTCTGTCCCGCGCATCTAAACATATGTGCATACAATATTAGGGTTGTGACACAGTAAGTTTGTTTTCTCTTTTAGTGAGAAGAAATTACTGCTCTTTCGCCGCTGGTGATGAATCCAAGTGCCCAGCCGTGGTATCCCCCGGCGGAGTTGGTGCTTGGCGCACCGACGGCTGGCTTAACGGCGGTGCGTTGGCAAAACGATCCGTACCGTTCACGAATAGCCAGGTGTCCGCCTCCGCCACTTTGCGGTGACGATGATTTCATTTCGTTGCGAATCGAGTCCCTTGTGCCGGTGGCAGGGACCAAAACGGATTCACCGATTCCAGCTGCTTTGACAGCAGCAGCAGCGGCCGCAGTGTTGCCGACAGCGGTGCAGGTGCCCGTGACTAAAGGTCAACCATACCGCAGCAGCGGAGTCACTTTCGCAAGTGTACCCACGCAGGCGGAGGCACGCCTTCAGAAGCGATCACAACCAGTAAGTCGTTGCCAGGCAGATCTAAAACCCTTGTGGCGCAGCTTCGCCACCGTGTCGTCTCTGGACTCTCAAGGCGATTCTCAAGAAATCGAAGGCGCCACAACGGAGGAAAAATGCTGCGCTGCACGTGTTCGGCCTGCAAGGCCCAAGGTGCCAATCCCGCGTCCTCGATCGCAGCTTAATGCGGACAACGCTTTTGCAGCCGCCCGCAACCTCAACAAAACGGTGTTGGCGGGTAGTTTAGATATCAACCCGCACACGCCAGCATCGACACCTAATGACTCGAGCCCCGACCAAACCTCCGAAACCCCTGCTGTCTCTGCGAGTGGGACAGACACCACAACTACCGACGGTGAAAATAATGCATGCACGACCTCTTCTCCCACAGACGTTGGTGCATCAACAGGCCGCAACAACACTTGCTCGGAGGATGCCGAAGAGCCCAGCTGCGAAGTCATCAGCGTGAAGAGCACGGCCCAGGAAGCAGATGTTGACGAGAAGCCGCAATGTCTGGCGAACCGCGCGCCACCGGGCCCAACCGCATCCAAAAAGACACGATTGAAGCCAAAGTCTGAGAAGTGGACAATCGTCGGGGGTAAGGCAGGAGTGGCACTCGCTTCCGTGCAGGCGGCAGTAGTGCCAGCGAAGAGGCCAACTGCGTCGATTGCCAGCACGAAGGCACGTGACAGCGTGTCGCGTCACCGTACTCCGGATCCAAAAGCAAAAGAGCGCGTTAGGTCCAAGCAGCGGCAGTCGCAAGCCCAGCATAGGGAGGAAGTTAACAAATGTAGCAGCAAAGATGATGTCATCATCGAGCAAAAGTCGAAACGACAGCGGGATTCGCGGCGCCCGCGTGAGTGCTGGACTGATGAGGAACTTCTTGAAACCCTAATGAGTAGCACCACAATCTCTGCTCAGACGGGTGCATCCTCCAGTGGTAACAGTGGTGATGGTGCCGCGTCATTTGCCATTATGGGTGTCCCACTCGTTTGCGTTACACGAGGTGAGGAACTTCTCACGTCGCAGTCCTCGTCGCGGAGCGACGCGCGGCAGCGAAATGCACTTCGTTTGTTCATTCGTTCCCTCGCTATGTTTGAAACGTCCAACGCCAAGACACTGCTGCTGCAGCGTGCGCTAAATGGGCTGCCAGAGTCCTGCCATCACCAGTGCCCATCACTCGTTTGCGCTATCATGTTGGAAATGAGTGCAAGCTGTGTGGATGTGGAAAAAAGCCTCCAAACGTGCTATAAGGCATTGAGGCTGTCGGAGAGGCACAATTTAGACACGTTTGAAATGTTGTCGCGACTCGGCATTACGCGCACCCTTGCTCGGGTCGTTGACACAATGGATGCGCGGGAGAATTTAACACGAGCGGCACTGATTGCGATTGACCGCCTCGAAAAAGAGGCGCTCGGATGGATTGTGATGCAAATGGGTGTCACGCTGGAGATATCAGGACTTTTCCCTGACTCACTTGCTTGGTATGAGGTTGCTGAGCGCCTTGCTCGGTCTACTGGGCAGCAGAGACTTCTTTGTGAAGTACACTGCTGTCAGAGCATCGCCTACTCGGCAGTAGGAGAGCTGGAGCGCGCACAGCAGGCTTACGAGGCTTCACGGTTATTACTTTCCAACATTCATCGGCACTGCCATCAACGACCATTGCAGAACTATGCTCAACTGAAGTGTCAGCTCGGTGATATGGCGGGCGCGCTGCAGTTGCAGGAGGAGGAACTAGCTATTGCCAAGGAGCTGGGTGATACGCATGCCGCGTCGCGTTGTGTCGGCGCTATTGCATTAACAAAGCGGTTTCTTGGTCGCTATGACGAAGCGGCAGAGAATTACATGGAGGAGTTTAGCGTGCATTGTTCCCGCGACCCGCGGCAGGCGGTGGAATCGCTTACCGGCGCGGCATCCTGCTGGCGATTTGGCGGTCACGCGCAGAAAGCGTATGATTACTGTATCCGAGCCCTCACTCAAGCCCGTGACTGTCATGACCTCACTACCATCGCCAAAGCGCTCGCAGAGTTGGCAGAGACGGAGCTAAGCATGGACAGACTAGATGAAGCACAAGAACATCTGCGCGAGGCTCTCACCGCAGTATTCCGCGTGGATGATGCAGAGCAGAAACAGTATCTTGTGAAGGCCGCGCTTTGTGAAGTGGAGTGGCGTTGTTGCAGTGCATTGGGCCAAGTGTACGCGCGCCGTGGTCAAGCATTTGAGGCCATGCAGTGTGCTGACCGCTGTCACGTGCCGAACACGGTACACATGGGGCGATTGCTGTTGCGGCGTCAGCGGTGCGCTGGAGCCATACATGACGCCACCAACCCTGAACTAGTCAGCAGGCAAAGTGTCGAACGGGTGCTCAAACATCCCACATTGAAAGGTTGGAATGTAGTCTGCTATTCACTTCCGTGGGCTGAGAAACTCGATTTCATGGTGTATGTGGTCATGCTGGACGCCGACAGCGGTGAGCTGAAGTGCGTGGCTCATCCGCTTGTCATGAGTGACGAGTTGGTGGCCTTTTTCTCTGGTCCTAATGCCTTGTGGGACTTATTGGATGCTCCCATGTTCACTGACACCGGGGACCGCATGTATGGCGATACACCGCTATGGCCGCAGCTGTACTCAAAGGTGGCATTTGACTTCCAGCAGAACCCAAGCAATGCGGAATGTCTTGTGTCGCTTCGTACGGATCCGCACTATTGCCTTCGTTTACTTTATGACAATTTTGTGCGGCCACTGGAAGCGGACGTTGCCGGAGCAGAAGGGCTGATGTTTGTCGCTGACGGCGTCTTCAGCCGAATTCCGTTTCATGCCCTTCACGATGGGAAGAAGTACCTCGCAGAGCGCTTTTGCACGAGCACTTGCTGCTCCATGGCGCTACTCTGCACGCACGCCGTGGAGGATGAAAGGATAAAAGCCGCAGTGACTCCACCTGCAAAAGCAACAGATGGTGGCAGCGAGGAATCCATGGGGGGGATGATTCCCAAACGTTACACCATAGTTGATGATGCCTCTCATAAGGTGGTGTTAATGGATTCCTTTGTTGAGGAGATGGTGGCTAAAAGCAATGACAGTTCTAATCCTGTTGGAGTGTGCGTCCGTCACTGGGTGGTTGATGAAAAGCAACCTGTGACTTCTTGCGTGGCGAACGAGCAGCAACTCATCGATGCGGCGTCATCAAGTGACAATTCCAAAGATGGAAACGGCGACATCAGTGCGGAGGCGGCGGGAAATGATGATCCCGACGTGTCTGCCACAAAGCACCTGCTGTCGTGCTTGCGGCGCCGTGGCAATGTCACTTCAGTACGTAACTCCCTCTACCGAGCCGTGCATGAGAACCCCGAGGGCGTGTTGGAGTTGCGCCTTCGTGTCGTGCCGGAGGTTAAGGAGGATTATTGCGGAACTTTTGTTGGTGCCTCATGCGATGTCTCCGCCAGCCACGCCAGTGAAGTGGCCAGCTCATGGGAGTTGCGAGGTTACGCACTTGTTTTATGTAGTGGCATCGGGACCTACGGAGGATTATCCATGCATGAGACGGGAGTGCCGGTGTATCGAGCACTTCAGTATGCGGGAGCTCGCTGCATGTTGTTGGCAGCTGGCAGTCGAGTGCCTCCATATGTTAAAGTTCCCGCTGCTGCTGCAGATGCGGCGCTGAATGGGCGGAGTGTTGCCGCAGCGCTGCGTGAGGCATATGTTCGAGCGATTGCGGCGGATGTACCGTTGGAGGATTGGTGCGGGTTTGCGCTGGTGGGCCTGCCGATCTCGTGATATTGCGGGAAATGTGTGATCGATCATATAAGGCGCCGAGTATTCACAAAATTATGCCGATTGTCTTCCATGTGGTGAACCAATCCCTGAAAGGAAGATGTAGAAGGAAAGAAAAAGAAAAAATAAAATAAAAGGAATGCGCACGGTGTATATATGAGTATGTGTATGAATATGCTTTTATTCTTATTTATTTATCATCATCTTTTTTTTACTGTTATTATTTTATATTTCTCTGCTACGTCCTTTTTTTTTTGTTATTGTTATCATTCCTACCATTATTATTATTATTACCATTATCACTATTACGATTAATACGTTTTTTTTTGTTTTCTTTAGGAAATTTGTTACGTCAGTCCATTTGTTTACTTTTTTCCTTATTTTTTTTTCTTTCCTTCATTCTGAAAGAGAAAAAAAAAGGAGAGAAACGATGATTTTTCTTTTTCGATATGCTTGTTTTTTATTTTATTTTATTTTTCCTCCGAGATTTGTGGACATCAGCGTTATTAACTCGCCATGTAGTTAAGGAAAGTAAAGTTAGGTATTTAAGGGAAATGAATGAATGATGCATGAAGAAGTTATTTTTACAATAAAAAGATATATATATATATAAACAAAATTAAAAAAAAAAGATGACGGAAAAGGCATATGCGTATGTGAAAGTGTATCGGTATTGGTATTGGTGGTTTGGGAAAAAATAATGAGTGGTGAAAATAACGGCAACATTTGAAAATAAAATGAACAAAAATTGAGGTATATATATATATATATATATATATTTATTTATTTAGCCGTCTGTATGTGTGTATGTGTGTGTGTGTGTGTCTGCGTGTGTTTTTATTTATTTATTTATTACCTTAAATTTTATTCATGTTTTTTTCTCTTTCTTTATTTATTTCTCACCGTCTCCACCATTTTCCTCAGCATATGTTTTTCTGATGTTATTTTTGTGTATTTTTGATTGCTTTGTTTTACCATCTCTTTTTTCTTTTCTTTCCCTTTTTTCCTTTTTTTGTTTTTTATGTTTCGTTTTTTTTTTATATTATGTTATATTATAAGTTTTGTTAATCAACTTTTATCGAACAGTGTCGATGAGTCGGTAAGAGTTGATTGAGGTGTGCAGGTAGTCCCTCCCCCCTCCAAAAAAAAATTTTTTTTTATTCGAAACACACGCCACCGCACGGAACGGAAAAGTGAATAATGAAAAAAAAAAGGAAAAAAGGAAAAGAAAAGAAAAGGAAAACATATTAATCAATGAAACAAAAAAGGGGGAAATAATAATAGTAATGATGATAATAAAATAATAATAATAAGAATAACACATATATGTTTGTAGTTGTGTGAATGAATGTGTAATGAGCGGTTACAATACGGACATCAATGAAACAAACAAACAAACAAACAAGAAGGAAACAAGGGGAAATTAATGTATACATGTGTGTGAGCATATGTTAATGGAAAGAACAGGAAGGCACAACTGTGAAACTCAAAGTATGAAAAGCAAAAAAAAAAAGAAAGAAAAAATTGCGGCTACCGAATGATTCATATAATTTTTTTTCTTTTTCTTCTTTTTATTGTTGATGACGTAAAAAGCGTACATATGTTTTCCTGTTTCTACCACTGAAAAATGCAACACACGAACACACACGCACATGTATAAAAATATATTGGATTTATTGCTTATTCACTTTATTTATTTAGTAATTTGTATGGAAGGAAACATAACTTCGGGAGTTTGATAGTGAAGAGGAGAAGGAAGGAGAAACAATTCGTGATGATTTATTTTTTTTTTTTACAAAATAAAAGCGGTTATTAATTCTTTTTTCCCCTTTTCCTTTCTTTCTTTCTTTCTTTCTTTCTTTCATTTTTTTCCCTTTCCTTTCGTCGTTGTTGCTGTTTCCTTCTTTCATTTTTCCCAAAACTTCCTCCCCGACTATTCTTACACGAATACAAAAATGCAAACATCTTTATTTTATTTTTAATGTTTTTTTTCCTTTTCTTTACGTCGTCATTATTATCATTATTATTATTACACATGCACACACATGTTCATTTCCGTTGTTTTTGCCGTTTGTTTGTTTATTTATTTGTCGTTTTGTTTTTATTTTTGCTCTCGCGTTTGTGATTTTGTTTTGTTTGTGTGCCTTTATGTTTATTTTATTACTTTATATATATATATATATATATATTTTATCATATATGAAAATATATGTGTTTTACTTCCGTCGCTGCTGCAGAGGTCCATTTTGTTTCTCTCACAACTGTATATTTAAATTAAATAAATATATATATATATATATGAATATATAAATAAATATAAATAAATATATATATCTTTCCAATGAAATGTAAGAAGGGAAAGGGAGGAGGAGGAGGAGGAGGGGGGAAGGGGGAAAGGGGAGAAAAAAAAGAGAGAAATTATAAAAAAGAGTTTAAAAAACCAAATAAATCAAATTAAATCAAATTAAATCAAATCAATAAATAATTAAACGTGTGGGCACAAGTATGTATGAAATAAAATACAATGAACCGATTTGGTGTGATTTTATTTGAACTGAAGGTGCAACACAGAGGAAGAATTATAAAGTTTTCGGAGGAAAAAAAAATAGAAATAAAAGGAAAGAAAGGAAGAAATGCACACATATACATGCATGCGCATATGCCCTCGAACGAAACAGGGAAAAAAAAATCGAAAGTGTAAATGAAAATTAAAATGACAGTTGTGACGAACTGATCATATGAATGAAAGCACGCGTATTTTTTTTTCCCCCTTTTCTTTTCTGATGTGCGTGTTTTTGTGTGCATAATTTTTTTGTTTATTTTTGTTTTATTTGTTGCCTTACGTTACGCAGGAAAGACTGAAAGGAAAATAATATAGTTATAAAATAAATAATGAAATGAAATGAAGTGAAGTGACACAATATGATACTATGAAATTATGTGGGAGAAATATAAAAAAAAAAGTATATATGAAATATGAGGGAATCGATATTTTGAATCGTGTGCACAAAAAAAAAACGCAAGACAAACAGGTAATAGTAACAGTAATAATAACTTAAGTACCTGCATGCATACATATATTTATATATAATTTGTATGAATATATATATATAATATGTATTTGTGTATGCGTGTGTTCTAACGGTGTAAGCTGTGCGGTCAAAAAGATATGACAAAGAAAACAAAAGAAGATTTTTTTTAAAAAAAAAGAAAGCAATGCAATATAAAAGCAGAAAGAGCCACTGATACTCTTCTGTACATGTGGGCGGCTGAAGGTACACTCCGTTCCTATTTTCCTCTTCTTAAAATGTTGCATTTTTATTATATTTGTGTTAACATTTGCTTGTGTCCACGCTGGTGTTGCTGTTGATTCTTTCCCTTTCCCTTTTTCTTATTTCTTTTTTTTTCTTTCTAATTTTGAACCTTGTGTCCGTCACTTCTTTACATCAACCCTTCGAAATATGAGAACAACGTAAGCGAAGGCAAGTGAAGAAAGGAGTAAGTGGAAGTGGAAGTGGGCAAAAGGGAGGAAATAAACGCAGGCACAAAAGCACCAAAAGAAGAAAACAAATAAACAAAAAAAAAAAAAGAAAAGTGTTAAAACACTTGTCACTCACCTTCCACAACAATGGCGCGAGCAACTGCTATTGAGACACGGTTGGAGAAGCTCCTCCCCGCAATGGAGGAGTACTTCACCAGTGGTTTCCTCACACGCGAAGAAACTCACGAGGTGGCGCGGCAGCGGTCGCATTGGGAATATCGCCTCGTGGCAAAACCGTTACTTCTGCTGGACGTGCGAAATGCGGCCCGCTACGAGTTGGAGTTGGAGGAGCGGCTCCGTCAGTATTGCGTCGCAACAAAACTTGTGCTCCGCCACCGCTGGTCCATAATTGAACGTGTGGAGTACATTTATCGAATTGGCCTGCGCCACATAAAGGATCCCGATGAATGGGAACTCCTAAGACGAGAGTACGTGTCGGTTCTCAAAAAACACCGCAGATATGGTCAGTTGTCTGCGTTATATGGCGAATTGATGGTACGTTTCCCAACCCGTAGCGCGCTGTGGGTGGAAGCTGCCCTATACGAAGGTGTGGAGGCGGAAAACGCAAGCAACGCACGGGCTCTCGTGCAACAAGCGGTGCTGACATCTGGCGCACAGCCCGAAGTGTGGAATGCAGCTGTTGTGGTGGAATTATACTTTACAGACCGGCTTCTAAAGAAACTTCTCGAGGATAAAGAAGAGGAAAAGGGAAAAGAGCATCAACAGAAGCAGAAGCAGCAGGTAGGGGACGAGGAGGGAGGGCATGACATCGTGACGGAGCTCAAGTTGGAAAATGCTGCACTCGCTGAAGTTGTGGTGGATTTAGCGCTTGTCCACGCCGTTGTGGAGGAGGCACTGGACAGTCCCGCTTTTGGTCCAAAGCTTGTCCGTATGCTGGTAGATAGTGTGGCACGGTTCTGTTACACTAAACCCGTGTTAGAACGCCTCATGGAACTTGCCGCCAAAAAGATGGTCGCCATATTGAGCCCCGTCATGGCTAATAGCATCGGTAACAGTAGTAGTGCTCAACTCAATGCATCGTCGTCGGGTACGGCTCGGCAGTGGACGGAGGTGGGCATCTCTCATTTCTTGGAAGATTACTTAGCACTCGAGGCCATTATGGCCGAAAAAGGAGTTGCGGGTGATGCGGCTTCACTGCTGCGATCCAATGGCCGCACGCCGAGTGTGGGTCGAGAAGATTGGAAGGTGTCATACATCGCCTCTCTCGTCTCCTCGCTGACGCTTCTCTACACTGATGAAGTGAGGTTTCCCATCGTCTCGCGTTTGCATTCCGGTGCCGTTTCTGTAGTGGAAAACTTAATGGAACGTCTGCAGCAACTTGGTTGCGCTGGTGCGGTTTCTGCCGCTTGTCGGTGCCTCCTCCTGTCAACTCAGCAGCGGCAGCACAAGGGGAAGAAGTCAGAAGCCGATGCTCGCGAAGAGAGTATAGCTCTCATTAATGAGGTGTTGAGCTGCTTATGGAAGGAAGTGAAGGGCTCAAAGAAGAAGCAAAAGAATCAAACGCATGACGCGGCAGTGGAACGGGTAGTAGCGATGCTAACGGGTGGTGCAGCCAAAGATGCCGTTCCTTCGGCAAAGAAGGCCATGAAACGACCGCGACCTGAAGACCCCGCCCACGTGTGGCGGCCGCTTTCTCGCTTTTTACTTCCAGAAGATCGCGCAGCGGTCCGCAGTGCGAGTGACGGAGTAATGCAGCACTGTACTAGCGCCGAGGTCGATCTTCTCTTTAGCCTCCATGACAGGGATAACGAGACGGATGCCGAGGTCGTTGGTCACGCCGTTGTGGAGTTCCTGCAGAGGTTTGAACTTATCCCCCCCACTGCCGGAGTGAAGGATGTGCGGCAGCTGAGTTTTACTGAGGGCCGAACCCCCATCGTTCTGTGGAAGATGTTTCTTCTTCTAGAGAGGTGCTGTGCTCAAGCAATTGTGGATTCGTTGCCGCGACGGTCAAAACCACAGTCCTCCACAACACGAGGCAGTACAGGTGATAGTGACAGTGATAGTGATAGTGACAAGAAGGACAGGCTGCAGCAGGACAAAGGCAGCGCCACCATGGATGTTAGTTTCGCGGCCGCTGGTTTGAGGTTTCTCGCTGGTGTGCCGTGCGGTGTGTTGCCAAGTATTGCCGTTGAAGAAGAGCGACTGAAGGGTTGTTGGACGCTGGTCACTGCTCGCGTTCACACTTTGACCGGACTGGAGTCTACCACGCGCGACAATTTTGTTTCCCGTCTTCGTCATCCCCCAACGGATGGCGCTGTCGCTAGTGATAACCAACCTGCTTGGGTGAATGGGCTGAGATCCATTCTTAGTGTATCCCGTCTTTGTTATCCTCTTCCTCGTCAGGTCTATGCCGACATCGCTGTTCCCTTCTTCGAGGCTCTTGCCTTATGGGCCCAAAAACAACAAAAGCCCCATAGCGACGTTAACGCCGCCGTGCAGGAGGCGCGGGATGCTCACACGTGCGTATTAGCGATGTACACGCAGTCTCGTAACCTCGCAAATTACATGCCATTGGTGTACCGTCTGCATCCACCAAACCGTAACAGCAACAACAACAGTGATGAAGATGATGGGTCCCGTGGCAGTACGGTTAGCAGTCGAGTTTCGGCAACGGAGCTCAACGCAGCTGACTGGGCTCGGTGTATTGCATTTGAACGAGATGTGGCGAAGGACTTACGGCGAGCAAAGGAGGTGTCGGGACGGGCGCGAAGGGAGACACTGGCGCCACAACATCTACTTCTCATGTTGAATAAATACTAATCGCGAGTAAATGACGCTAGTGTAACCATTCAGCGGCACATCATCTCTTTTTTAAAAAAAAATTAAATAAAGCGGGTCTTTAAAATCCGAGTCATTCGAAATGAATGCCCGAGGAGGGCGTGTGTTTCTTTTTCTTCTTTACGGTTAATAGTATCTTCTTACGTACATGCCACTGTCGCTCTGTGGAACTGCAAACCCATCAATTCCTCTTGGTCACTTTTTTTGCTATTATTGTGTTCTTACTTCGCTTCTCTTAGGCCTGTTTCTTTTTTCTTTTTCGCAACGGGCTTCCTATCCTCTCTCCCTTCCTCCCACCTCCGTGTGCGGAATTGATTAATGCCGGTACGACCACCCCTTCAGCGATGCACTGTTCGACCACTCCGGGGCGTACTTGTCCATCGCCCGCGGCCGAAAATATTACCGTTGGAAGCCGCAGTGATGCTTGGAGAACCGCACGCCATCGCAGCGTCGTTTCTCCTCCACGCTCACATCTCCACAGCTCGCAATGTTTCCATCGTTCGTGCGAAAAAGGCTAGTATTCGAGCCTCAAACAACATGAGTGACTGCCTGCAGCGTGTTCTTTCATGTGGTTTGTCGAGAGATGTTCTCCTTTGCGCGTGTGCCGCCGCAGCAACACCACCGGAACTCTTGCCACCGCTTGTGCAGCGTCACGTGCGTGCGCCGCGTGATGGAAATGTTGTGGTGTTATCATCGGCTGAATGGAGGGCATTCTTCTTGTCAATGCTGCGCGCTATTCACAGCACGGCAGCGGGGAGACTCGAATTTTCTTCTCTTGCGCTGTTGTGCGCCACCTGTCTCGCGCCGTCCGTGCGATTAGGCGACCAACTCGCTCGAGCGTACTGTGGGTTCACTGGTGAAATAGAGAGGAATGGGGCTGTTTGTGCCAACAGTTTCGGTAGTACCGGTAGTGGCAGAGCGGCTGACGGTGTTGTGGCCTTTGCTGCATGTTGCACGATGATGAATATCTCTGAAGGGATGGAAAGTCGTGACACCGCTTGGATGAGGTTGTGGGCTGACGTGCAGCCAACTTTGCAGAGCGGTTGTGGTGATGGAGCAACGACGATGATGCCCAATGAAAGTTGGATTCGATGCCAAGAGTTACATCTTGATTGTCTGCTACGTACGGGGCGACATGAGGACATTCGGAAAGTGTTGAGTCCCGATAGCTTAGTGACTAAGCAGTTCCACCGCATGTCTGATGATACTCTTGCTCAGCTGTTTGTTCAACCCTCACTTTGCGACACCGTGCGCTTCCGTGTTCTCCGAGCGCTGCTGGATGTTAGTCGTGCAAAAAGTGAGGCCTTAGTGGCCCTTCAGCGATCACCCTTTTCAAGGAACAGCCACCTACCTAGTGTTACGCGTAGTGCGCGTATGGTCGCCGCGCTGCTCCGCTGCCTGATTGTGGAAGCCCGCGACCATCCGTCGTCCTCCAGAAATTCATGTCTGTTCAGTGATGTTGAAGCACTGTGTAAAATGTGCAACTCGTATGCCCTCGCCCAATCATTACTTCCCTATGCTGATGGCAGTAACGGCAGTGGTGCTGATAGGACCGGAGTTATCGCATTGCTGATGAAAGCAACACGTGATGAGTACCGGTCACGATGCCTCGCAGAGTTTGTTGCTGCCATCAGTGATGCCGTGGCGTTTGCCCGTGACTTTGCCCGGCGAGGAGATGAACTGGCATCGGCAATGGTACACGCATGCGCAGCTGTTCTTACCAACTTATTTACCTTATGTTCTCCCTGCCGAGCGAAGCATGACGGACACAGAGCGAACAGTAGCGGCAAAAGGCGAGCGAAGCCCGCCTGGCGGCTACGGCTGGAGCGGGATGAAGCCGTGCGATCGCACAAGTACGAGTTGCTTCCCGGAGAGTTGCCGCATGGAGCGCTAAGCCATTTCATCGCAATGCTTCTGGCTGATGGATTCGTCCTCGACGGGGGAAGTTTGGGAGCCAACCTGGCCGCGGCAGATTTTCTCGATTTGAACTTTTACTCACTGCAGTTACTCGGTTCTCTCTACCATGCTACGCGGGCTATCGGTGAAGGTCAGGAGTTAGCCGACGTGGTTGGCGTCGTGGAGTCTCTTTACCGCAGACGACGGCAGGTGTTTGGTGAGGATGGTGTTGCGTTACTATGTGCACGCTGTCAGATAACGACGCTGGTCAGGCAAAAAACTGGAGGTAACTTAGGTGAAGGCAGCAGTGGTGATGCGGCACCATCAGGTGTGAAAGTTATGCGAAAGAGGATGTCATACCTCAGACCGGGTGCAGCAGACCTTGATTTTTTGCGTAGTCGCTCGGTGATTGCCGCTGGGGGAGCTTTCGCTGTGGACTGTAGTGTTGGTGTGTGGCTTCGGAAAGCCACCGTGCAAGTGGAGGCCTAACGGGAAACGGGATGTCTTCCCCGTCGGATTATATATATATATATATGTGTGTGTGTCTGTGTGTGTGTGTGCTGGAATTATTCCATTTCTGGTCGACTCTTCGGTCTGCTGTTGGCTCTCCTCACACCTTCTGGCACGTGTGCGGGAGGCGCTGGAATGACAGCGGCGGCGGCGTGAAACCGCATGAAAATGAACACAAGCGGTCAAATGTCTTTGTAGTTGTTGTTGTTGTTCTATTCTAGATGTCACTTCTCCTTTGTTCCTCCTACTTCATTGCGTAAACATACGTATGCATCGGCCTCATCGTATTCTCATCGTTTTTCTTGAATATAACAGCCACTGCTTCTCTTTCTCTCTCTCTTCAACCCGTCCTCTAATTAACACTAAAACCAAACAATCTTCGCCAACAGCGCAAAGACTCCTTTTGGGCTCACATGAAGCTTAACATCGCTTACCCACGCAACGGTACTGTGAAGCAGTTTGAGGTGGCCGATGAGGTCCTCCGCCGCGTAAATCTTGGGGACTACCGCCTTGGCAACGAGGTGGAGGGCGCCATCTTTGGCGAACCCTTCAAGGGTTATACCTTCAAACTGCAGGGCGGATCTGACAAGGAGGGTTTTCCCATGGTGCAAGGTGTTATGGCCCCAAGTCGTGTCTCTCTCCTTGTGAAGCGTGGTGCTGTTGGCTTCAACACTTTCCGTGGTTATCAGGGTGAGCGTCGCCGTAAGTCCCTTAGAGGATGCATCCTCGCCTCCGATATTGCCGTGCTGAACGTTATTGTCGTACGTGTTGGAGAGCAGCCAATTGAAGGTGTGACGGATGTTTCCGTGCCGCGTCGCCTCGGTCCGAAGCGGGCAAACAAAATCCGTAAGCTCTTTAACCTCGGTCGCACGGATGACGTACGCAAGTATGTGATTCGCCGCAAGGTGACAAAAGAGGGCAAGAAGGACCGCTTCAAGGCACCCAAGATCCAACGCCTCATCACCTCCACGATTAGGGCGCGCCGTGCTAAAAAGGTGCGTGTCGCCATTGAGAAGGTGCGCAAGTCGGCAGCTGAGCGTCGTGAGTACCTCCGTCTCGTTGGTGCTCGCCGCCGTGCCGCCCGCCAGCGTAAAGCGGCACGTCATCACTCGACGAGAGTAAATGCTCAGAAAAAGGAGGTTGCCGCCTTCAAGGCACGGAAATGATTTACAAATTCAAGGCCTTAGGGAGTAGCACGCAGTAGTGTCTTGATTTGGACATTTTATTTTAATCTCTTTTTTTTTTTTCCACTTCTAGACAATTATCTTTTGTTTTACAAGCCGCTGTCTTAAGCGGGCTCGGTTGGGTGATTCAGAACGATGATTGGGAATGTGTCTCTAATTTTTTTTTACAAAAAAAAAAGATAGATGGATAAACAACACAAAATGGGCGGAAACTGGAGTGAAGTGAGTTGAAGGAAACCGCTTGGAAGACACAGGTCAATGGAGGTAACGGGTGGAAATGAGAGAGTTTGTGTAAAAAGCGGAGAAGCTAATAATAAGTGAGGGAACGGAGCACAACATTAAAACATGTGTTAGCTTCGACATGATTACTGCCTTCGCTTTGCTCATCTCCGGCTCTTCTCTTTTTCCAACCGTATTCCACTGGCCTCTTTTCTGCGGCTCCGTTGTTCACTCCTCTACCCATTTTCGCCTTGAAAGTACAATACGTATATATATATATATATATATGTATTCGTCGTCGACTTATTACGTCCCATATCTTCACTTCTTAACTTTACGTTCTTTTTTTTTTTTCCAAAAAAAGAAAGAAACTATTCTCTTACCACATCTCAGGTAGGAACAGTCTCCAGATTCGGGTGACATCCCGTCCAGTAACTATCCGAAGCCGAATAGTTTTTTGGGTAAGGGAATAAAAAGAAAGCACAAAAAAGTAGATTGTGCTTTGTTGTTGTTGTTGTTATTGTTGGTTAGTTAATTTGTTTGCGCGCGTGTTTCTGGCGTTTAGCATCGAGAACGAAAACAACACTTCAGTAAATGTCCCGGCGGGTGTTTGCGCGAAACATGAATGGAGAAATCTCCTCCACGTGGCGTGGGGGCGGCTCGGAAGCGAACGCGATGGGAGTTAATGTCGCCACATTCGGAGCCACAGGAGTATTAGGCACGCATATTCATCATCTCTGTTGCTACCATGGCTTCACAAGTATTGTTCCTTTTCGCTTCCGAGCTGGAATGGCAAGTGGCGTGCGGCATCTCCGTATGGCCGGTGATGGAACTGTCGGGCAGAACTTCGACACGGACTACGAGATTGACAAGGAGTTTGTAGTAAAGTCCATATTAGAAAAGGTAGACAACGTCATCAACGCCGTAGGTGCATGGCAGGAACCTGCCGTCTATGAGAACAGTCAGTCGTGGTTTTCCATGGAGGCGATTAATGTGGAATGGCCACGTATGTTGGCACGGTGGTGTCGTGAAATGGGGATTCTGCGCCTCACGCATATGTCCATGGTGGGCGCAGACCTTCATAGTCCCTCTAAACTATTGCGGCAGAAGCGTGCGGCAGAGATTGCGGTACTCGAGGAGTTTCCCACTGCCACCATCATTCGGGGCACGGATATCTTTGCTGAAAATGACTACAGCTATTCGCGCTATCTCATGGCGCAGCGCAAGTACAAGATTGTTCCCATGCCTAATAGGGGACAACGTATTCACCAACCCGTATTTGCTGGTGATCTCGCTGAAGCCGCCTGCCGTTCCATTCTTCTGGACCATACGGAAGGCCGCATTGCGGAACTCGGCGGGCCTGTGCGCTTTACCACAGCGGATTACTTGCGATGGTGTGCGGATTGCAACGGTGTACTCAACTTGACATGGCACATGCCCAAATGGATGTGGCGCGTGGGATGCACACTAAATGAGCGACTTCCCATCAAGCAAGGAATTCTCCTCGGAACAAAAGCACCGTCGTGGAATACGGATTGGCTCGAGCGGCAATTTATTGATAACTGCGCCACACCGGAACGGGACCCCGAGCTGTTGGATTGGGAGGACTTTGGAATCCCACGCGAGGATCTTTACAGGATGGAGGAGAAATATTTTATTACATCCGCCATGTGGTCGCAGGACTCCCCGTATTTAGACTTGGCCCCACGAATGTAAAGAAACAAAGAGGGGAACTTGGTGCACGAAAAGGCGGCAATATCGGGATAAAACTGGCTAGGGAAAGGAGGCAGCGGTGTGTGTACGTTTATATGCTCCCGTTGCGGTATTGGTAGGAGTATCATAGGCTTTAGCGGAAAGGCGCGAGAATTATATATATATATATATATATATGTAGGTGAGAAGGGGTTAGTGCGACTTCCTTCAAATAGTGGGTTTCTCAGTATTAACAGGGGAGAGAGAGGGAGGGAGGGAAGAAAAATATTAAAAAAAACAAAAAAGAAAAGAGGGGGAAGGAAATGCCGGTCACCGAGCGTATTTGGTGGTGTTGAGCGACCAACTTTGTAAACGTGTGTTGACATGTTGCTGCGTAAAATTGGAATACAGTATGTGTTAGAGCTATCTGTGTTTCTTTATTTTTTAATTTCTATTTCTATTTTATTGCGCTTGTGCAAACATACACCTTATCACGTGGTGAGAACTGTAGTATGAACAGGGCGGGAAAGATGCTGGCAATCTTTCCCCTTTCTTTTCATCTCTCTTTCCCCAACAACAGTACGCACGAGGATTGTAGTATCTTTTGGGAGTATCGTCGTTTATTCGTCTCCTTTCTTCTTTTTTTTTTTACTTAATTTATATTTATGGATTTGTTTAAGATCACGCTGTTTCTACTTCCGAAACCACTATCGGGGATAAACAAAAAAAAACCAACCCGGAAGTGAAGGGAGGGAAGGGGAGAAATGAGGGAGGGAAATTTCCTTCATTTTATTTTATTTTACTTTATACAACAGCCCCACTTCTACACATTTCACACGCCCTTCTATTCGGGTTCTTTTGTTTCATCCTTTCTGCAAAAATTTCAAGCCCTCGACTATGCTGTGCACATGAAACGATTAAAACATTCCTTCAACTGTTGTGTTACCATTTCATAACGACATGTGTAGTTGTGCTCTCAGTGATGTCTCTTCTTCCTGCTCTCCTTTCACCATCGCCACTACCGATAGTTTTGAAAAATATATAAAAAAAAAAGAGAAAGAGAATGAAAGAATGATTGAATGAAAGAACAACAAATAGTCCTAAATTTTCACTTCAAAAAGAGCTTTTTTTTTTGTTCGTTCATTTGTTTACCCGTCACACAAAAACGCACGAATGTGCGAGAGAGTCACCGATGGCAAAGTGAAAATTTGTGTGGAGTTTGTTAGAGATGATGCGTACGAAGTGAAGTTGACATCAAAGCTGCAGTCGCTTGTTGTGGTTGTTGTTGTTGTTGTTGTTGTTGTTTTAAAAATGTTAACACCTACGAGAGAAGTTGAAGTTTGAGACTGCGCTTGTGAGGGAAGTGGAAATAAAGGGACTTGACGAGCTGCGAGAAGATGTTGAAGGGGCTGTGTAACAAAACTGGAGCCGTTGCCTAACAATTTGTTAGCTGACGAATGCCGATGTTCACATAGCCAGTGGTACAATTGTGTCTGCATTGATGAAAATGGTGTGGAGACGCAGCTGAATGGAATGTAAGAAACAAAAAAAAAGCAAAAGACAAAGACCCCCCCCAAAAAAAACAAAAACGAAGTTCCAAATGCTTAACCGTCTCATATACACAGGGATATCAAATATATACGGATGGCAAATGCGGTGGACACGACATGTAGCGTCCACGAACATTATTTGCATGACTACGGTAAATGAGAAATGGATCAAACGATGTGTGATTCAACTGACAGGTATAGAGACTCGTGCCATAAATAACTTCCGATACGATTTGAAAGTGCTGAGAAAACCTCCGCCGGGCGTTTGGTGTCGTGTTATGAATTAAGTCGTTACAGTGAGGGATCACAGATATATGGCAAGACGTGGAAATATCGTTACAACTCCACTGGTGTGCAGCAGTAAATTCAACTTGTTTGAAGAGTGATGATGCCTGCACTACTGGAACTAATAATAATTATTATTATTTTGGTGTATGAGGAACACGGATGCAGGTGCCTTTCTTTACTTTGTACCGATTTGTGGTTTAGTTATTTCTTGTTTCTTGTTTTATTTTATTTTGTTGTTATTACTTTTTTGTTTTGTTTACTCAAAATATTCCGCATCAAATCTAACAAACGAACATGATATGTGTAGTGTTCACCTTTTCTTTTTCTCGTCTGAAGGTGTTTGTGCCGCGTGGATGGCTGCCGTCTTTATTCCCCATCCTTTCTACTTATTGCTTTTATTGTTTAAATACTCGCTCTCTTTCTCTCTTCTTTCTTCTCTTTCCTCTCTCTCTCATTCTTCACATTCCATAAATTTATATTTCATGAAGAAGTGTCGCCAATACCGCGTGTATCCTTGCGAGCGGTGGGGAAATGCCCCCGTCCAAAGACTCGGCAACACCGCTGGACGCGGCAATTTTGTGCCACATTCGCACTCCATATTTAAGTGGTAGCGGTCTCGTTGGAACCGTACAAACGCGGCTGAGCGCAACACTCGCAGATGTGCGACGGCTCCTCGAAAGTCTTGTGAGTCTCGCGCGGCAGGGTAATGATCGCAACGTCGGTAATGCCATCGGGTCAAGTGAAGCCCCAGTCAACGTTTCAAAGGAGGAAATGCGTAAGATTATGTCGCATGCATTACATCCATTTGACTTGAGTGCAGATTTCTCATTTGTGAGGGGCGGGTGTGGCGCCATGGTTCCACGGGAGCGTGAGAAAAGCACGCGGCTAGTGGATTTCTTCCCACTATTACCACAGCTTTTTAGTGTAAATAAGAAGAATTATCATATCGGTTGGGCGATGGAGCCGCCCGCACCTCTAGTGAGAATTTTAGCGAGGTTGGAGGATGTGGAAGTTTGCCGCAACGCCGTTGCCGTGCTGTTTGTGTCCATGCAAACACCGGACGAGATGTTGAAGGACCGACTGACGCTATACCAAAGCGCAGCCAATGTTGGGTTCTCTAGTAAATCCGCTCAGTTAAATAGTTTCAAGAAGTCTCTGAATCTTTGGAATTGCAACGTACGCGATTGTTTTGGGCGCACCGTTCTCCATGAGTCCGTCTACCACGGGAATAAGGAAGTAGTGGCACATTTGTTATCGCTACCATTCATACACACCAACGAGCAAGATGCACAGGGTCTGACGCCGCTGCACATTGCAGTGAGGAAAGGTGATGAGCGTATTGTGTCACAGCTGTTGATGCGTGGTGTAGATGTACTCCTACAAGATGCAAGCGGGGATACGGCACTCCACACCGCCCTAAGACTTCGGGATAGTAGGCTGGTAGAGTTGCTCTGTCAGTGCTTGCGTGAGGCGGGCATTGGTGCAGAGAAGCTGAGTCAATATCGAAATAAACGTGGCCTTTCACCTAGCGATGTCTTTAAACTCCGCTGGCCTACATTTTTTCAGTTGTGTGCGGTGGGCGACGTGCAGGCAATTCACACCTTGTATAATCACTACCTATTCAAGTGCGATTTGGCACATGCTCCTGACAACCTGTTACATCAATCAGTAGTGCACGTGGCTGCCGCAGCCGGTCACGCTGATGTGGTAAGGTATTTGCTTGACGAGGTAGGGTTCGGACGAGGCAGGGCTGAATGCTTTATTAATAGCCGCCTGCAAACCCCACTGCATGTGGCAGCGGAGCGAGGTGAATTTGCAACCGTGAAGTTCCTTTACGAGCGATATCCTAAATGGCTTGCTGCAAGAGATATTACTGGGGCGACGCCGTTAGTGGCAGTTCTCCGCAATCGAAGACGGTGGGGGACTGCGATAGCAGAGTATTTCATTACCGTTGCATCGAGTGAAACCATTGCACCCAACACGTGCGATAATGGTGGCAATGGTGCTCTCCATTTGCTGTGTGAGTTGGGTTTGTTTCACTTAGCAAGGTTGCTCGTTGAAAGTCATGGAGCGGACGTCAATCTAGCTCACACAGGAACAGTGAACACTCATCACTTTCTGAGAGTGACGCGGCGGTCGAAGTTTCTAATGGAGCAAATGAAATGGAAATTGAAACATCAAAAGACGGGGAAACAGGTGAAGATGACGCCTATCTTATGTGCCATTCGCGGAGGCCGTTGCGGTATAGATATCATAGAAATGTTGCTTTCACACGGTGCGGCAACCCGTGAGGATGAAATTGTTGAACTTCTGTTCTACTTGGTGTCAAACGAACACTACGAGGTAGCCGAGCGCGTCCTGGCAAGAGAAAATGTGAAGCCTCCTGGGCATAACGAGCTGCTATGCCGATTCTGCCGGGAAAAACATGTTGTTGGCATCAGCTGGTGCTCTAAACAGGGCTTCCGTCAACTGAACGTCATGCAGGAAAGCCATCACCCATTAGCTGTCAGTTCCGCTTTAGGAGATGCCGCTGCCGTAGCTATTCTTCTCGAGCACGGGGCAAACGCGAACATCGGTAAGAGCGTGTTGCACACACCCTTGGCACTTGCCATTAACGGGGGACACGACGATGTTGTTAGGTGTCTTGTACGGGCAGGGGCCTGTCTTCTATCGGCAGATGGCTCATGGAGTGCACTGCGCGCTGCTGTGAAGCGAGGGGAGGAGTTCATAATGGCTGGATTGTTGGCCGAGCCGTCCCTCCCTCCATCGGAAGTAGTGCATGCGATGGTGTTCGCGTTGCAGGATGCACGTGGAAGAGGCGTTGAGATCCGCGAGCGCCTCTGTGTACGTCTTGCTCGCGCACTGAACTTAGCTGAATGCGGCGGAGTGCACCCAACGGAGTTATTACACCTTGCAGCGAGCCGATCCTGCTTCGCAGTGGTACGGGTGCTGGTGGACAAGCTGCTGGCTCTTCCACGAGAGGAGTTGGAGAATATTCTGAAAGATGCTCCAGCGGCACCTTCACTCGCTTATGCGCTCATCGAGCCGAAGGCAGTTCCTTTGCCAAAGGGTGTGCCTAGTCGACTGTACGCACTTCACCCCTCACCAGCTCCCTTCAAGCGATTAATAACGTTGCGCACTTGGCAAGAAGGGTTGCACCACCGCCTGCATCTGCGGGATGCGTTTAGCTACTGTGCCAGTGCCCGAGAGGAGTCATTGCTCGAAACTCTGCTATTTGACGTCGGGCTGAAGCCCTGGGAAGGGCCTGATTTCCGGGGTTGGAATGCCGCTGACTATGCCGTTGCAAGTGGACTATACAATTCTGTGCGTATTTTACTCGTCTCAGGGTTGGCCCCCCTCCGACACCACCACGTGCGTAGCGGTACGTGGCTGGGAATTCTTTGTCGCTCCATGGCCACCCCCGCCGCACGACCTAGTGAAACTAATTTGCTGTACTTTACTTTGAAGCGTCTGGTGTGCGCGGGAGAGACCTTGCTGATTCGCCACATCCTCTGGGATGTCTGCCGGCGATGCGATGTCTCGGATATGAGGGACGCGAGTGTGTGGCTGACGGATGTTCTTTTGTGCTGCGCTCGCAGCCGAAGTCTGGAGATTTTGCACATACTTACAAGGGAATTTCGCGTCACGTGGGGCAGGAAGTTCTTTCCTACAGCGGAACCACTGTTGATGGCAGTATTAAATAGTGATGCGGAGATGGCATTGTTTCTAATGACACACGGCGCTGTCCCCACGGCATTTGGCCCCATTCCCAAAATGCACGACAACGTTAAAGCTAGTTTCCTGCGGGAGGAGAGACGTGCTGTTTCCCCCTTATGGCTAGCTGCCCGCCTTGGGGAGACCGCCATCCTGCAGCAGTTGCTACAGTCAACGGATCTTCTGTGCCATGAAGCAACGCTGGACAATTCCACCCAGTGTGGTGACATACTCCAGGCACTTATCGATGGAGCGACGCGGCGGGTCACGAAGGAGCGCGACGCGGGCATGGCTCGAACTATCTTTATGCTGAAGCGTGCTGGATATTTGGCCCTAACTCCCGACGTTGTGAGGTGCGCCGCCAGAAAGGGGCTGGTACAAGTGGTGAATGCCCTCGTGGATTGTTACGGCCCCGATCCGTTTGTGGAAGACCTCAAGTGTGGAGGCTTGTGTGCCATACATTTTATGGTCGCCAACCAGGAGCTTTGTGGAACGCTGCGTTCGTTGCTTGTTGCGGGACGCAGCACAGCAACTGAAACTGTGGGGGGAAGTGTGTCCCTCGCCTCCGCTATGCTTGCGACACCATTCAGGGTTAACCCTGTCGATTACGCTCTGAGACATGGTTGCGCAGAGGGGGCTCTGCTTCTTCTTTGTTTAGGGCTGTACGGCAGCGGAACTGTGTTTGCAAAGCGAGCCCGCACGTTGTCAGTGGTCATACGCCTCGCAGTGCAAAGGAGGTGCACAACGGGGTGGAGCGGCTACACAGCTTTGCACGCAGCGATTGAGATGCAGTGCCACAGTCTGGCGAAGACTATGGCTTGCGAAATGGCAGCGATTCATGGTCCCAACAGTGGCCCCTATGCAGAGATGACTATCAAAAATGATGACGCACCATCTCTTCACGCGTTCATGGCGTTCCACTTGCGTGAAGCACACTTTGGAACGCTTCTTTCGTCCGGCGTGCCTCCAGTAGTGGATATCTCATCTCCCTGCGATATCCCGTACATTGTATGGAGCCCGCATGCGTCTGAGGGGCGCTTCAGGGAAGCCGTGCGGGAATCTGCCACGAGACAGGGGCTGGAGCAGCCGCTAGATTTAATGAAAGAGAGTCTCCGCGTTGAGGTGCGCCAGCACATGTTGTCCTACAACGAGAACATCTTTTTTCGGAGCCGATCGTTCGCAGTGACGGCACTTACACCGATGGCGTGCGCTGTTGCTGCGGGAAAGTTGTCGTGGGTGCAGTTATTTTCCAGTTGCGGAGTTTCCTTGACGAACGACAGTTCCATTATTGCCGCAAAGTATTCTGCAGTTTCGACGCAGGGACGAATTAAGGCTCCGCCGGTGTACAAACTCGTCGATATGAGAGACTCTAGGAAACGGAAGGCACAGAAATCGGTGAGAAGGAAGCACGTTTGCTCCAAGGACACTGGCGCGTGGCTGCTTACTGCCTACGTCCACAATCGTTGCCACATCTCCCCCATCATGCTTAGCATGGCAATTGTCGTTGAGTGTGTTCGGTCGGGTGCCGTGGAACAGAGGCTGCTGCAGCAGCTACAAATCATTCGCTATCTTCTTGGATCCGATGAATGTCCACTACGAGAGGAGGTGAATCTGTTGGCCATCGTAGCTGCAGAACTGCAACTGTGGGGGTTGCTTGAGGACACTGTGGTTACATTGGAGCGGTGCGGTGCCGTATTTGACCCCATTAGCGAAGGGGATATACCGCCCTTTATGCACAATGTTGTTGGGAGTGCCCACCACGTAATGCATAAGGTGGCAAGAGTTGCACCACGGGAAATAATTTTACTGGTTGCAAGAAACTCATCTTTCGTTCACGTCGAAGAGTTGTGCGACGCGAAGGGAAGGACGGCGCTTTACCACGCCCTGTATCACCCGACTCCGGCTGCTGTTGACACATTGCTGTCTCTTAATGTTTCGGTGAGTAAGCGCTGCTGCTCTGGGACGGGGCGTACTCCATTAATGGTTGCAAGTAAACTTGGGAAGCTCGGTCATGCGGAGAGGCTAATGCGAAAAGAGGTGTTGGACCTTGAGGACAACTACGGCAACACAGCCCTCCTGCTAGCTGCGGAAGGGGGTCACAAACAAGTAGTGGAGTATCTTCTCGCGCAGGGAAGCTCGCCATCAACCAAAAATGCTAAAGGGATGACGGCGGTGATGGTGGCGGCGCTCGCGGGTCATGATAGCCTCGCTGTTCCGATGGTTGAGAGATTCTCCGGCATATCGGACTTGTTTACTCCGCACACCACCATACTGCACTGCGCCGCTGTGGGAGGTGCCTGGGGTGTTGCAACCACAGTTGTGAGTTGTCTGGCGCAGGCAGACCCCTTAGCAGTGGACCACTTTGGATACACAGCCCTATTTCTCGCCCATGCATTTGGAAATGCGCGTGTCCTGCGCACGCTGCTTGGCGCTGTTCTCCACAAGGGTATTACCGTTCCCTCTTCTTTCGTCCGGGAGCGTCAGATAATCTCACGCTCATCGGAACTTGTGCCGCGAGGGTGGCTTAAGGGAACCTTGTATTTGGCTGAAGCGGTGCTAGGCAACGGGCGGAAGGGCTCATCATCATCATTATCATCATCACACTATGGTCCCATGCGCTCCAGTGAGACATTGTACGGTCATCGCACGTCCATCCGTCGTAATGATGTCCCTTTGCTTCTTTGGTGTGTACGGAACAACAACACACTCGGTGTCCGTGTCTTGGGGGAGATCAATGTTGGTGATAGTTGCTACGCTCTTCATGAGGCCGCCAGAAGTGGAAATGTGGAAATGGTAAAACTGCTGCTGAAATTGGAGGTGAGCAGCCCTGATGTGTTAAATGAGTCGGGTATGCTTCCATTTGAGGTTGCCGCAGTGCATAAACATGTGGAATGTGCCTCTCTCATATTATTGCACACCAAGCTGGATCCTGTGCGGTTACGAGTGCACATCGATCACGGTGATGATCCGGACAGCACAGCTAATAGTACAGACAGTAACACCCATAACCCCATGCAACTTCTTGCATCTTCTGAGAATGCTGAGGTTTTTGCTGATGTGGTTGATTCAGTGCAACGCATGAGCGGTGACACGTGGCCTTCAGTGGCGCAGCAGCTGTTTGATACCCTTTCCACTCCAGGTCCTGATGGCATGACGGCGTTAGAGTTGCAGTTGGCTTTGGGAAGAGCTGCAGGGGCATTACGGTTGGTGAAAATACTTCAGCGCCTGTCCCTAGATGTAGCAGGGAACTGTGCCTTTGCCGTGTCGAGCAGCATACTTCATCACCTTACAAATGTGTCCCCTGCAGTGCGTGTGCTTCTCCATGATATGTTTGGCCTCACGGATGTAGCCAAAGGTTACGGAATGAGGCGTCGCCGCTTCGGACGGCTGTCGTTCGCCGATGTTAGACTGATCGGCATCAGTGCGCTGCAGAGTGACGCTTATTGCGCGGCGGCAACCTCATCCATCTTCACTTTTGGGAACGAGGTCGGTGCAACATCTTCACTATTAGAGCGACTTCCCTTTGAGGTTCGTTTTGTGCCCCGTCCGTTCGAACGACGGTCTGCAGCCGAGCGAGCAAAGCTCATCCGATGGCTTGGATCCTCCCTTATACTGTCGAGCTACAAACAATTAAGGACATGCGCCCAGTTTGACGCGGTGGAGGTGGAGATCGTGTCCCACCCAGCAGAAGAGTTCGCCGAACTTGTGGGTGATCATTTACACCATTCAATTTACGTCGACGGCGACTGTCAGCTTGTGGTCCCGGATTTGAATATCATCCTTGGGTTTGCAACCCGACGCGAGAAACAGCGGTTGCTGGACGAGGTAGAGCACCTCTGCGGTGTACTTACTGATACTATGCAGTCACTTCCCCATCCTGCGCTTAGTAAAGGTGAGGTCAAGGTGGACTGGCGCAACTGCAACATTGACGACGTGGAACAGGAGGCTATCGAGTGCCTCATTGAAAATGGGCTAAAGAAGCTGCGGGTGTTCTTGGAGGGAAATCTTAGGGACTGTCTTTGTGGTGTGAATATGACAGATATATTATCTGTGAAGTGTACTGCAGAACCCGTTGCTGAGAAGGTACACATTACCTTTCAGTACACACGAGAAGCACTGAAAAAGTTTAAGCCATCCGCTACCGAGTTGGGAAGTACCGTTGATGGACTGTTGTGCGTTGTGCGATTTAGTGACGCGGGCATGGGCGGTTTGGATTTTGTTATGCGCTCGGTCCTGTATCCGGCTACCTTGTCCGACGTGAACTTGGTTGGCGTCAGCCGCATCCGTGATGCATGGGTTGCTGATGTGTCTCGCCGTGTAGGTCAGCGAATGGGTGGAGAGACAATAGCATTTAAACTCCAGCTCGAAGGAAGTGAATTGCATGAGCTTCCACTGCACCTTCTCAAGCGTGTGATGGCTGATGTGACTGATGCCATAGCTATGCTGATGTCGCGGCCCAGTGCAAAAAAGCACCGATTTCTTGTTTCCCATATCGTAGGTGAGTCTTTGGCTTCTTCCCTGCGCGCTGTGTTTGTTCTCTTCTCCACGAGTCGGCAACCAACCGCGAGGCGGGCACAGGGTAATCTACTTATTTGCTTCAATGCCACAATGACGCCTACCATGTCAGATATCTACCAGTGTCTCCGCCGAAGTGCGTTAAAGGATGAGGCCGAGCGCTTAAAGGGGATGCTCATGTCTATTGTCTCAACCATGGGTTTGCAACTCAGCGTTGCTCTTCCTGCAGTTCCACTTCTCATGGATGTGTTGGGTTCCTTAAGACATCAAGATACGGAGAATGTTGTGTCGTTTCTTTCAGTTCTCTGTCACAACGACGGCTCACTCGTGTTAAAGCCCCTCATCGAGGGTGTTTCCATTGGCTGGAAAACGGAGCTTGGGCGGGTTGTCCGGCGACACGTAAGGCAAATAAGCGTTGCATTGGAGGTGAGCGGGGGGTCGTCCTGTGAATTGAAGGAAAACGGAACCTTTGTCTACAAGTGCCCGCTCAACTGTGCACATGCGGGGTCATACGCTGCACATTCAAAGGGATTATTATCCGCACAACAGATTGCATCGTTGCTGCTTATTCAAATTGACACGATGGACCCCACAATGCGCAGCCTCATCAGCACAACAAAAGCCATGGCCTGCTGGTCCCGAGCTTGTGGCACCTGCACGCGCCTGTTAGATGCGGGGTCTCAACGCTGTTCAATTGTAATTAAGAGGCGTAATATACTCGACCAACCAGTCGGGCAAAGTGCAAGTGATGCCTTCAGCTTCCGCGGGGGGTGGAGCGGGGTCAAGGTTAAGGGTAGTACAGGTGTGGTGCGATTCACAGCCCCAACCAAAGCTGGCTATTACCTCCAGCATATTTTGCTCAATGATCAGCCACTGTTTAACTCTCCACTTCGCATCAGGGTTCGACCACTGGGCCCGCATCTGCCAAACACAAAAATCCTTTCCACCTTCAACGCTGTCGTGGTGAAACGTCCGTTTCATATTCAACTGTTGTTGCATGACCGGTACCTTAACCGCGTGGCTCACATTTGTCCGCTTCGAATTGAAGCGGTAGACGGCGGCGCGGTGCATGTGGCCGGTTGGAAGCGGCTTCATGTGGACACGGTAGAGGTGGAAGTAGTTGTAAAGGAAGTTTGTGAACAGTGTTCAGTGCGGTTTCGGTTATTGGCTTCGGGAGGTGCCGGAAACTTCGTAGTGGACTATACGGTTGCGTCTGTTACCCCTGACACGTACCGCCAACAGTTTGGACCGGTGAAAAGCCGACTCATGGCAAAAGGGCTGCAAGGGAAAACGGGAAGACCGCAGCGGCCGCCACCACCGCCCGTTGGAATAATGAGCAAAAGGCAAAAAAATGAGTCACGGACTCCACGATATATCTTCCCCCCGCTTAGGGCGGTTGCAAAAGGGGAGAAAAATACAAAAAGAAAAAGCAAGCCGCCAAGCACGTAACCTGCCATGAATACGGACTGGACTGTATTATTAAGCAGTCGTTTTGATAATGACTGTATATTTCCCCTGTGGAAAAGTCCAGTTGTTTTTACTACCGTGTAGTGATGACATTAGAACATTAGCGAATGGAAGAAGGTGTTCATCCCTTTCCGCAGCTCCTCTGTATATAGAGGTGAGGTGTCTCTCATCACCTGCAATTGCTTGCATAGAGACAACTAGACCAACCATGTGTAGGAAGAGAGGGGAGGAGAAAAAGAAAAGGAAACGGAAAGAAAAGAATTAAAAAAAAAAAAAGAAAAGCGTATACACACACGGATGGGGAAATGGCTGCAGAATCATGTGAGTGCGGGTCTGTTATTTACACCTTTCCTTTTCCTACCACCGCTGCCACTATTTTGTCGTATATTATTTTAACTTTCCCCTCGTGTATGGTGGCTTAACCCCCCCCCCCCCCCCAACACACAAAATACTTTTTTGTTATTACCGCTGTGCGTGTCCTCTTTTTTCTGTTGCTGTTTTCTTTTTTGTTCCTTTCATGAAGGAGGTGAGAGGCGGCGGAAAAGAGAGAGGAAGAAGGAGAGCATTGTGTGATATGTTTACACACACACACACACACATATATATATATATATATATATATACTTATAACTTTTGAAACGGTGTCGTATGAAAAGCGCTTGCGGTTGCTTTTTATTTGCTTCCCTCCTTTTACTTCTTTGAACTAACTTTGATATTGTTGTTGTTGTTCTTGTTGTTTGTCTTGGTAATTTCTTTGTTGGACGAATCAAATAGATCTCAACACCTCCACAGCTGGATGATGTATACCGCTGTATTGCTGAAGTATCGCGTGGAAAAAAAAAATAAAATAACGGTAATAGCGGTAAGAGAGAGAGCGAGAAACACTGCCTCACGGGTTGTGTGGTGTTCGCATCCACTTACTCTAAGGTACAATAAACTTTTTTTTTTTTTTTGCTCTTCCCTCAACATCGCATCATATTCATTTTTCTTTTGCCTCTCCATTCTGTACCATAATCCAATGACTACACACGCGCGTGTGTAAAATTACATTTGTACATATTTGTACATATATATATATATATATATATATATATATATACATAGGAAAGGAGAGAAGCCAGTTCAAGATGGTCAAGCCGTTTGTGCCGAGGAACATCGTGAAGAAGCGCACGAAGAAGTTCACACGTCATCGTTGTGAACTCTTCCCTCAACTGAGCAGCAGTTGGCGTAAACCCCGTGGTGAGGACTCCCCGGTTCGTCGCCGCTACAAGGGACAGAAAGCCATGCCTAACAAAGGTTATGGAAGCGACCGCAAGACAAAGTATATCACCCCGTCAGGCTTCAAAAACTTTCCCGTCAACAATGTGCAGGACCTTTACATGCTCCTCATGCAAAACCGCAAATACGCTGGAGTGATTTCACATACTGTGGGAGCAAAGGCACGTAAGGCAATTGTCCGCAAGGCCCATGAACTTGACGTACGCCTCATCAACGGTAACGCCAAGTTGAGGAAGGTCCAGGTGTAAAGTGTAGCGGGCGCATGGCTGAAGAAATGGGCACGAAAACGCACAAGTGAGCGAGTGATCGGATGGTTGATGTTGGCGGGGACCCGAAATCGGAGAAAACTTTCGCTTCCCTTTTCCTCTACTTCCACACAAGCAATTGCCTCCATTACACATAAAATCGCACTCGCCTAATACATATATATATATATATATATTTATTTATTTATTTATGTGTTGGTGTCTGCTTGTGTTTGTGTTTGTGTGTGTGTGTGTGTGTGTTCTTGTTGGAGGAGGGGAGGAAAAAGTGGCACTGATTCCGTCCTCCCTTAATCGCTGTCGTGGACTTGCCGTTTCATCTTCTCTTTATCTGGCATCACTTTGTTTCTTTTTATTTTATTTTTGATTTCACGCTTACCACTGGCTTTGTCCTGTCGCTGTTTTCTTTTATTATTATCATTATTTCTCGCTCCGCGGCTCCCCCCTTTTTTCCCGATTTCACTCCGCCCCACCTTCCCGCCTACCTCCTCTCTGTCCTCATGAATGCATGCATTTATTTGTTTCATTGATGGCGTCACGCGCTCTTGTTTTTCTTTTTTCTTTTTGAAAAAATATTTCTTTGGTGTTTGTGGTGCCATGCAAATGATATCAAATGAGAGCCTCCGCATATTCCCCTCTCCCCTAAAGGATCAGAAGGGAATTGGTGGTAATGGTGGTGATGGAGTGAAACGGGTTTGTAAAAAAAGAAAAAAAAAGAGGGGGTGCCGCGTGTTGCGCTTGTGTGAAGCCTTTACTAGCTCCTTTTGAATACGCAATTCTCTTTTTTCTTTTCTTTTTTTCTTTTCTTTTCTTTTGTGTTCTCTTCTTCATTTCCTTAAAATGGTCACTATGTGTCGTCCACAAGTTTCTGAAAAGAAACCTTTGGCTTACGAGTTTGAGGGACGACAGGAGGAAACTGTGGGGAGGAGGGACCTTCAACAGTTAAAAGTAGAGGAGAAAAAAGAAGAAAAAAATAACAAGGAACCCAATTAAGTGGATAAAATTACCTACATATATACATATATACATACATACATACAAACAAGTAAAAAGAATATATATATATATATATATATATAGAAACCTTCCATATACGAGTACATATAGCAAACACTATATCAAAAGCTGGAAAGGTCCACATAGATAAAGAGAGAGAGAGAGAGGGTGGAGAGAAAAGGAAAGGAAAGGAAAACACACAAACCAAAACAGAAAAAAAAACGAGAAGAAAACGAGGGAGGAATTTAGGGTGTTGTGTACCACCGTGCTACAAAAAAAAAAGAAAGAAAGAAAGAGAAAAAAAAAAGAGAGGGCCATCTCGTTTTTTTTTATATCCAGTTCTTTCGGAACACCCTTTTTCCCATTCCACTTAGTTTTCCCTCGACCATCATTTTAGTTTGTGGTTTGGGTTAGCTTTCCCGTGGTTTGGTCTGTGGAGGAAAATTGCACTGCTTTTTTTTTTGGGGGGGCCCTCCATTAGAGGGATAAGATAGCAGAGCACAGAGGAGACCATGCCAGCAAAAAAGGCGACTGATGCGCCAGTGTATAATTTACCACATGAGCGGCAGGTGGAACTCCTCTCTGAGGCGTTATTGAGGGAATATATGCATAAGCGTAAGTTCACTGATACTCTTCGTACATTTGACGAGGAAAACCCCCGTGGCCCCGACACCATCTCTTCGCGTGCCCTCATGTCAGATCTCATGACACTAAAGTCTGAGACTCAAAAAGATATGAAGGCAGATGGAATTGAAACTATAATGGAAATGCTTTGCTGCCTCCGCGTGCAGCGACGGCTAGAGGTGGAGGATCTTAAACGACGGGCTGCAGCAGAGGTCCCACCAACCCCTGAAAAACTTAAGAAAAAGAAAAGCAAGAGCCACGATGGGGGGAAAGGCAGTAAACGAAAAAAGGAAAAAAAGAGGGTGTTTGCAAAAGAGTTCGAGGAGGACTCACCATCAGACAAGGATTCGGTGAGCAAATATGGCGAAAAACACACAAAAAGGAGGTCGTCCGAAGGGCGTAGTGATAATAGCAGCAGTGATGAGGGAAGCAGTGGCGATGAGTCGACTAGTGAACAAAGCTCCACCAGTGTGGGGAAGGGTGGTGGGTCCAAGTCACAAATTGGCAAGAAGACGGCTCGTGCATTATTAGAAGTGCTGTGTGGTGCAGCCGGTGCTCTGCCGGTGTCGTTTCTGGGACAGGGGTTCACTTTTGACGGCGACGTGGACTACGGCTTCATCCAACGGAAAAAAGGACCAGATGGGGTTGTGTCTGTAGTTCAAGCGTTTGTCTGTGCTTTTTTCTTCAAGGGACCGTTCATGGATGTGCGGCGGCATCAAAAACAGTGCCTTATTCGCTCTATCATGACTGTTCTCTCCAGTTTGCAATCACAGGCACGTCTCATTTGCCTTGTGGATGGCCCCATTAGTGCGGATAGTGTGGAAACTGACTTGGCAAGTATAAACACACGGCGGGACTTTGCCACGATGCAAGATGTGGAGAACGCCCTCCACGACTTCATAGACAGTTGGATGCAGCCGAACGGTTCAGGAGTGTTTTGCTTCCTTCTTTCTGCGCTGCTCTCTTACGGAGTGAAGGCCGTAACATCTGCCCTCGCCTCCAATGCCACGTCATCAGCGGTCGCAGCTGAGCAACATTTGATTACTGCAGACGGTCGCTGTTCTGTAGCGTTAACAGAGCTCCTTATTCCAAAGGAGTCTGCCAGCACCGCGGGGGATGATGACTTTGTGCTGGGCAATCTCGCTCTCGGAATGGGAGCCGCTGGTGCCACTTGCGGGTTCGTCACAAGAAACCCCGATGGGAATGTCACAATGACTAATGGTAACCCACGCTGTCCCGTCTGGATTGTTCATCACGAGGGGCGTTATGTCGTACTCTTCTTGAAGCGGGATAACCGCCGCCAGCTGGAGCAGCGTCGCACCACTGGTGCAACTATGTCCACAGACGTGTTCTTCTACGAGCCGAGCGTGTCAGACCGGGGTGACACATTCGTCACTATTACCGTCAACAGCGAAGATGAAAATAGTAGTAGTGATAGCTTCTTCTTGGGCCGAGCCATCCGTAGCATACCATTGTGGCCCAGTTGCGCAATACACTGGAATGGGGCGGAACCGCCTTTTTGAGAAGGAGGAGGGATGGGATGTTGCGTGTCTGAAACAGAATGATCGAGTTTTGTTTGGTGATGGGGGAAACCGTCGATGAGACGAAGAAGAGAACGCCGAAAAGGAAAGGAAAGGAAAGCTATGGATGGGTGAGTGTGGTGCCACCACAACACCATTCTCTATGCATCCTTTTCTTCCGTGTCGGTTGTTTCTTACAGTTTCGACCGTTTTGTCCCTAGTTCACGATTTTTGTTGCACTCTCTTCTTGTACTGCTATTATGATGATGATGATTATTATTATTATCATTATCATTGTCATTGTTATTATTATTGATTGCATTGAAGATGCCCCTTGCCACCGAGGGCGCGTATGCCTATCATATCAACATCAACATCACTTACTCCTCCATTGGCACCACTCACAATGCAATAGCGTACCAACAGTCGTTCGTTATTTGGCGCACTCATGCGAAAACTGTGCCACCGCTTGATGGGCGTGTTTTTGTCCCTCTTACCAACTTACCACAAATCGTCCCCTGCTCCGCGGCGGTACGACAAACAGTGCAAAAAAATATTTCATCGCTGTAACACAAGACGTGTGTGAACATATATAAGTGCTTTTTTTTGTCTCTTGTGTGCGCTATTTCATTATCGGCACTATCATTAACAGTCGGTACGAACAGTAAAGAAAAGATCTAAGAAAGTTAGAGAAACAACAAAAGCATAACGAGGATCAACACGTTCCAGGGAACCGCAAAGAAATAAATAAATAAAGGAAGGAAGGAAGGAAGGAAGAGGGGAAAAGAAAAAAGACGGTGAATAAAGTGACGACCGTAGCAAAAAGCGACGGTGCCTACGGGGGGTAGGAAATAGAGAAGGAACAATTTGAACCGAAAAGAAGGGCGGGAGCGCAGCTAAATGACGGGCTCAGGTGGCCGAGAGCCCATCGATGTGGCAACCGGTACTGCTCCAGCTGTGGATAAAGGTGAAACCATTCCCACAAAGTATGAGCCCCACAACAAATGGTGGAGCTGCGACATTCCCACAACACTTTCCCTCGTGCAGCTGGAGGACCCATCAGTTGGTGTCCCCAGTAGTGATGTGAGTAGGCGGGCTGCAGAGCTGGGGCATAATCACATCCCTCTTAAGGGTGGCCCAAGTGCTCTCTGGATCCTGGCCCAACAGTTCCTAAACAGTATTACCCTTATTCTGACCATTGTGATGGTCATCAGTGCGGTATTCGAAGATTGGGCAGAGTTCGGTGTGGTGTTGTTCCTTATCTTGTTTAACGCTCTTCTGGGATTTTACCAGGAGTATAGCGCAGAGAAGTCTCTGGAGAGCCTTAAGGCAATGACGGCGGGTAGTGCAAAGGTGCTTCGTGACGGCACGGTGCAGGTTATATTCATTGACGAAGTTGTGGTGGGGGATGTTATCATCATCGAGCAGGGTTCTTCGGTTCCTGCAGACTGCCGCATCATTGAAAGCAGTGGTTTGGAGGTTGATGAAGCGCTTCTCACAGGTGAAGCGCTGCCGGTAGTGAAACACACCAACGAAATACCTGACCCCGGAAACAGCTGTGCGTTGGGTGACCGCAAAAATATGGTTTATCGCAACACAACTGTCACACAGGGGCGCGCCAGGGCTGTAGTGTGTGCTGCTGGTGTGGACACGGAAATGGGAAAGCTAGCCGCTCGACTCGCTGACGGAACCGGATCTGGTCGTACGGAGTTGATGCGGAAGTTGGATCTTATGATGTACATTCTCTTCGCTGTTTGTTTGGGATTGGCGCTGGTTGTGTTTGCCGCGAACAGGTTTAAGTTCAAGCGCTCAACGCTGTCGTATGCGACAGCGGTGGCGGTGGCCATCCTTCCCGAGTCGCTTGTGGCTGTCGTAACAGTCTCCATGACGTTTTCAGTCCGTAACATGGCGAGACAGAGGTGTATTGTTCGTAAGTTAGCAGTGATGGAAGTGCTCGGCAACGTCACTGACATTTGCTCCGACAAGACGGGAACTCTGACGGAAAACAAGATGGTGGTGAAGAAGGCCCTCATTGGAATTGATAACGAGCTCGTTGTCACGGGTGCCCCGCATGAGCGTTATGGCACCTTCATCCGTGAGGAAGGGGAGGAGCATGTGAACATGCTGGAGGTGTATGAAACTAACAAGCTGGCAGTTGAGTTCATGCGCTGTGCGGCACTATGCAGTACCACTGTGCTTCACCCCGACAGCGAAGATGCCGATTTGTTGAAGGGAAGCGGCAACCCGACGGAAGTTGCCATTCAGGTCATGACGTGGAAGGCTGATGCCCCGCGTAACAAATTGGAGAATCAAGGATGGGAATGTATCGCAGAATACCCCTTTGACTCTAAGATTAAGCGTATGTCCACCGCATGGTACAACAGTGAAACAAAGTCGCTGTACCTCTGTACAAAGGGTGCACCGGAGCGTGTGATCGACCTCTGCACAACAAAGATGTTGGAATCAGGGAAGCTCGCCCCCATCACCGATGATGACCGGCAGGAGTTAACCAAGAAGATTACGTCGCTTGCCTCACATGGCCTTCGTACCATCTGTTTCTCCATGAATGCCTCTACCGTTAATGAATTTCCTATCCCTGACGACGATACCTTCCAAGTTACCCACCCGCGTGAGACCATTGAACAGAGCCTCACGTTTCTCGGTATTGTTGGCATTTACGACCCACCTCGGCCGGAGTCACGACCGTCGGTTATTGCCTGCCAGCACGCTGGTATTGTGGTGCGCATGCTGACTGGTGATCATGCCATCACCGCCCGCAGTATCGCCACCATCTTGAATATCATTACCGCGAAAGATGGGGAAGACCCGCTAAAGGTTCTGACAGGTCCCGAGTTTGACCGTATTGACATGGCAACGATTGAAGAGTGGCCGGACCTGCCGTTAGTCGTTGGCAGGTGCTCCCCCGAGTCTAAGGTAAAGATGATTGAATGCCTACACAAACGGGGGCGTACGGTGGCCATGACAGGTGACGGTTTTAATGACTCACCGAGTATCAAATTTGCCGATGTGGGTTGCGCCATGGGATCCGGTACGGATGTGACAAAGGGCGTGGCAGATCTTATTATCACAGACGATAACTTCGCCACGATTGTGAAGGCAGTGGCGGAAGGTCGACGTATCTCGCAGAATATCCGGAAGTTTGTGCTTCACCTCCTCTCAGGTAACGTTTCGGAGGTTATTGCCCTCATCTGTGGTTTGCCTATCCGTTACATGGGGGAAGCTCTTTTTGTTCTCTCTCCTGTGGAAATTCTATGGCTGAATTTGTGCACCTCTGCACCCCCCGCAACGGGTCTCTCGTTAGACCCCGCAAGTGCTGATGTTCTTCTTGTACCGCCGCACACGGCTGGGTTATTCACATTTGAATTGGTCACGGACTTCCTTGTCTATGGATTCTGGTTGGGTGGTCTGGCGCTCTCCGCTTTTGTGTGGATCATTTACGGTATCAACGACGGCCCTAAAGGTGAAAACTGCAACGAACGTACCGCAGTGGGATGTGAGATGGTCTGGCAGGCACGTGGTACCGCTTTTGGCATTTTGTACTTTGGTCTTTTGGTCCACTCCTACACGGTGCGTCATCCGCGCCAGTCTGTCATCTTCATGAAGTGGTTTGATAACCCATGGATTTATGGTTCTGTTATTGTATGTTCGCTGCTCTTCTTCCCTATTGTGTATGTTCCCGCCATTGCACGCAACATATTCCAGCATCACAGCCTCACGTGGCACTGGGGAATGATGGTTCCCGCTGTCATCATTTTTGTTGGGTTGTGCGAACTTCACAAAATCTTTAAGAACTGCCTCTTCCCCGTGAAGCGGCCGGTGATTGACCGCTCAGATGAGGAGGAGTACCGCCGTTTTGCCGTCCCAGGACCCGATGATGACCGTGACGTGGAGAGTATTGCAGAAGATCAACTGCGGCAGTCATTTGTATCGGCTGCAGGAAGTATTGCAAGTGGTGGCCGCCGACGTAAGGGCAGGCGGTTTGGGGGGAAAGGAGGAAAGATGTAACATAAAACACATGTAGTGTAAATATAATATATATATATATATATGTTATAATGATACATATATTATAATGATACATAAAATAAAAGGTAATGAATGGAGGCTGATGATGATGATTTATTGTTATTATTATCATCGTTATTGTTACTATTATTGTTATGGGGAAATAATGTGATGGATAGAGGAAAGGGAGAGAGAGGGTAGGAGGGGGGAGGGAAGAAAAGAAAGCTAAATATAAATAAATAAATATATATATATATATGGGGATATGAGGAAGGGGGCGTGGTGGAAGCCGTTTATTTTCTGTTTTTACTATCATCATCATTATTATTATTATTATTGTTGTTGTTTTTATTAGTTTCGCCCTCTTTCACTCGTCCCTATCTCCTCATTAGTATTTGTAGCGGGTCAAAGTCGTTTTTTTTTTTTGGTGCTGCCGAAAGGCCGACTTTTCGTGTCGTTTTTCGTTTTTTTTTTGTTGTTTTTAGTGTCGTCATCATCATCATCATCATCGGATGTGTCGCTGCTGTTGTTGTTGTTGTTATTTTTGGCATGTATATATTTTTCGTGTTTTTGTTTGTTTATTTCTGCGCTTGTGCCCCTGTTTGGGATCATCTTTCCCATTTCATTTCATTTCATTTCATTCCATATTCTCATGATGAGAAAAATCTAAAAAGAAACTAAGAGGGGTGAAGGGATAAAAAAGAAAAAAAGAAAAGGAAGAACAAAACACACAAACACACAAACACACACACACACACACACACACAAAGTAAAGTAAAGTAATGCAATGCATTCGTCTCTTGACGATGTTTCTTTTGTAACTTAACATGGTGGTATCACTCCTCTTCCCCTTCCTTCCGTTCTTTTTTTTCTTTTTCTTTTTCTTTTTATCTTTATTTATTTATTTATTTCCTTCGTTTTATTTCGGTGTTGTCGTTGTTTGTGTTGTTGTTGTTTGTGTTATTTTTCTTTTAGTTTATTTGACGTTGCAACTCCTTCCTTGTTGTCGTCGTTGTTTAATATTTTACATCTCATTATTTTTACTCTTCATTGTGTGGAGGAATAGTGAATCGAGTAAAAGCAAGTTTGAGAAAATGAACGGAGACGCAAAAATAAACTTATTATTTTAATGTATGAAGGAAGCAAAATAGATAAATAAAAATTCATAATAGAATGAAAAGGAAATAAAGATACAAGAGAAAATAGTAAAAGAAAAAGAAAAAGACAAAAAGCTGAAATTAATAAATTCTGTCGATATTGTCATTATTCAACAAGGGGAAATAAATGAAAGATGCAAAAGGCATGTGCGTGTTTCCACTTTTTTTCTTTCTTTTTTTTTAAAAAATATATATATATATATATATTACAGCTTACGTGTTTATATGTATTTGTAGGATAAAGTTGTTTTAAGTTGTGTGTAATGAAATCACTCAAAATGCCGATTCAACCGAAGATGCACGAAAAAAAAAAGAAGAAAAAGGAAGAAAACAAAACAAAAAAAAGAACATAAGAATTAGTCTTCGTTGTGTAATCTTAACTGACGCCTTTAAAATAAAAAGTACAAGAGCAAAAAAGAGAAAAAAGCAAGTAGAGTAAACGCAAAAAAAAAAAAAAGAAGAAAAGGCATTAGAAACACGGGGTGAAGGGTTGCGGTGAAGTGATTTAACGAGTGGACGAACGAAAACAAAAAAAACAAAAAGAAATGAAAAGAAAAGAAAAAACAAAACAAAACAAAAAAAAACAAAACAAAAAAAGGGGGAAAAAATACGTCTCTTCCTTTTTCCCCTCCCTTCCCCTCCCCACCACCACCACCACCACCGGAGACACGGACACGCACACTTTCTACTCCCTCAAAACTCTTTTTCAAGAAAAAACCTAAATTATATATATATATATATGAATGAATGAAGGATAAGATGAGATAAGACAAGATAACATGGGAAGACAAAAAAAATATGTTTCTGCAACGTGTCTACTCTTTACTTCCCGAGGTGTTTTTGTTTAGTGTCTGCCTGCAACGTCATGTAATTATTTCCTTTGTTAGCACAAATACACAAACACAAATACAAACACACATTTCTGATTGTTTGTACTGCGGTTTGTCTTTTATTATTATTACTACTAATAATAATATTAATATCATTATCACTTTGCTTCGTTTCGTTTGGTGTTCGTTTACTTTTTTTTTCCACTAATTTATAACGTGGAACGTCCAATAGCGTGACAATACACAAAGGAAGGGAAGGGAAGAGAAGAGAAGAAGAGGAGAAGAGGAGAAGAGAAGTTTCAGCGAGTGTATCGAAAGGCATTGGCAAATAAATACACATATTTGGAGGCATTGCAGTGCAAAAAAAAAAATAAATAAAGAAAGGGAAGAGAGAAAGAAAAAACAACAACAACAACTGGTATTTGTTTAGCGTGACGGAACACAAAGAAGGAATTAGAGCCACGCGCAAATGGCGGATATGAAGAAGGTAACAGTTGCGGTTCGAGTCCGGCCCATTTTGCGCGATGGCATCAGTCAAGCACATGTGCAGGAGAAGTTTGAACTTGAGGCCATACGCCGTACCGGAGACACAACACTAAAAGTAGAGTTGGAGCGACCCGGTGAGCCCACACGCGGCAGCGCCTTCACATTTGATCACATCTTTGACCAAGAAAGCACACAGTTGGATGTGTACGATGAGGCCGTTGCAGATCTCGTTGATATGAGTTTAACAGGCGCCAACTCAACAATTTTAGCTTATGGCCAAACCGGCTCCGGGAAAACGTTTACGGTACTCGGTGATGTGAAGCCCAACCCACTGGAGGATGATTTGCTCACGAAAGACAGCGGCATGTTCCTTCGAGTGCTGAGCGATTTGATGGAGTACAAACGACGCCAGCTTCCGCGTGGTTTTCATGTGGTAGTGGGTCTCAGTTGCGTTGAGATTTACAACGAAAACATACGCGACCTCTTTGGTGGCACGCCAAACTCACCACCGCCCTCCATTAAGGCAGTGATGATTGGTGAGGAGGTGTTGTTGCCATCACTCATCATAAAGGAAATGACATCACTTCAGGCCGTCTTCAGTGAAATCCAGTTGGCCATTTCCCGTCGTAAGAGTCGATCCACAGAGGCAAATGCCGTCTCGAGCCGCAGCCACTGTTTATTTCTTATTGACATCCTCCAGCAATCGACAACGGCACCCGCTCCGTCACTCACCGCCATTCTGCAAACAAAGAAAGGCACAAAAGATGTGGAAGCCAAACGGATTTCTACTTTGAGTGGCATCAGCAATAAAAACGGTGCCCCCATCGAGTTGAAACCTGGCGAGTTGCCCTTCGATGGGATGGTTTATCGTCTTCAAGGCCAGAAGGAACCGATTTATGGCAGTAAAATTCTTCTAGCGGATTTGGCTGGAAGTGAGAAAATATCGCGTAGCGGCGTTACTGGTGAAGGACTGGCGGAAGCCACAGCCATCAATAGCAGCCTCACTGCTCTCGGGAATGTCGTCCACAGTTTACATGAGGGCGGTTATGTGAGTTACCGCACCTCTAATTTAACGCGGCTTCTTAAGCCCACCTTTAGCCATCCCAACTCGCGTGTGTTGCTTTTATCGCAGGTATCGCCCACGCAAATGACCTTCGACGAGACCATTAGCACGCTTCACTTTGCGAATAAAGTGAAGGCAATGAAAGTAACCACATCCACCGGAATGGAGGCGGACAAAATTCAATTCGAATATGTGGAAGCCGGTCGCACGTACGATGGGCTCCTGGCAGACCTCCGACTTTTCGCCGTAGAGCAACAGACGAAAGTTGGCGTCATTAGGCGCCGATGCCGTCAGAACGATGGTTTATTTTATGCCCCGCTTCCGAGCGGTCGGGCGGGTACACGAGAGCGACGGCAGGCATTCATTGAATCTATTGGTGCCAGTAAAGCCGCTACTGAGGAGCGAGAAGCGGGAAAAGTTGCGCGGGAGCGGGAAGCAGCGGCTTGGGAAGAGGAATTACGGCGCAAACGCAAGGATGGTGCGGAGTCGGCGGCTGCCACACATGCGCAACTTTTACGTGAGGCGAAAGAAGGACTAGTGGCAGAAGAAAAGGCAGTGAAACATCAGGCAATGCAAGAGGTGCAACATGCGCAAGCTGCCGGAGCAGCGAAGTTACAGGCGGAAGAGGAGGCGTCACGTGCTTTACTGTTGGGTCGATTTGCACAAGTGATGAGTGACTTTTGCCGTGCTCGGTTGCAAGAAGCAGCACGTGTGGAAGAGGAAATTAGCAGAGAACTCAACAGCACTCGAATGGCTTCATCATCAGGTGGTAATGGCAGCGGTGCTGCTTCTGAAGTGCCTGTAGAAGATTTGGAGTATGCGGTTTCATGTTGGGGACACTCAATCGCAAAGAAATTCTACACGAACTGTGCTGAACTGCGGGAACTACAGTTGCAAATGTGCATGATAGGAAGAAGTTGCCTCACGATGGAGCGTTGGAAAGCGGAACATGTCGGAACCGCATGAAGGCAAAAAAAAAAAAAAAGAAGGTGGTGAATGAATGAATGAATGAATGAATGAGTGAAAAAAGAGGGAAGGAGAAATTGTTTAAAATGATTCACTTCTTCCCTTCTTCCTTCCCTCTTTTCATTCCTTCTTTTTTTTTTCTTCTTATCCTGCTACTGCTGTGATGTCATTGATGTTGAAACACCTTGTGTCTCCATAAATATATATATAAATAAATATATATATGTATATATACATATATACATATATTTTATATATATCCGTGTGTGTATGTTTGTGCGTAAGTTCTTATTTTATTTTTAACTTTATTTGATTAGTCCACATGTCCTTCCGCATAGTTAATGTAATGACATCGGGAAAGGAAATAGAAAGGTCGGGAACTATACGTTTATCTGTGAGATTATTTTATTTTTTATTTTTGTTGTTGTTTGTTGCTTTCCTCTTCATTTACCCAATTCTTTATTCATCAAACGTATGGTGAGAGATGGGAAAAGAGAGGGAAGGAGAGAAAAAAAAAAAAGAGATTGATTGAAAGGTGAGTCCTGTGAGTAATGGAACATTGAATTGATTTTAATTCAGGCGCATTCGAATTTGAAAGTTTCGAAAGAAGAGTGGGGAGGAAAAAAAAAAAAGAATACAACAGGGAGAAGGAAAGGGAAGTGTATCGAATAGGATAAGAAAAGCTAAATTAAATGAACGCATATGGAAACTCATGTATGTTTGTACAAACATACATGAGTTTCCCTACGTGCATTGCTTATGCCTTTTCTGTTTTTTTTCCAACATTTTTCTGATGATGAAAATAATAGTAATAAAAAAAAAACAGAAAAGGGGCTGGAAAGGGAAGGTAGATTGTGATTAAAGTATCAAATAGGTACATGTCATTTCTCTTTTTTCCTTCTTGCGCTGCAACACTCAGTAAATAT
>NC_026742.1:2061785-2064422 GCF_000210295.1 Trypanosoma brucei gambiense DAL972
CTCAGTAAATATATATATATATATTATATTATATATAATCATCTACATTTATTTGTTTGTATGTTATATGGATATGATACATGGTAATCCCTTTTCCTACACTCACACACATCTCACGTGTTCCTCCGCAATAACGAGGGAGAGAGGGGAGGGAGGGAGGGAGGGAGGGAGGGAGGGGGGGGGAGAAGTTGAATGGCTGTAATTTGTCATCGCAGTCAATTACGAACGTATTAAGTTTTCATAGAATAATGGAGTGAAAAGAGAAGAAAAAAAACGGGAATGAAATGGAGAGGCGTCTGAGCTTGTCCAATGACTTTTCTGTCGTTCCGGCTTTTGTTCATATATGTTGTCTCTTGTCATTATTATTATTATTATTATCAATATTGTTATTTTGTTTTGTTTTTTGCTTCGTATGCCCCACCCCCATTGCTTAGATGCATAGAAGTTTGTCACATAAAATAAAATAAAATAAAATAAATAAATAACGGCCCATAGACATACAGGTGATATACACTTATACGAATTTGTTTCTATTCACACACACACACACACATATATATACGCTTATATTAAGAAGAAGGAAAGAAAAAGATAGGTAGATTAATAGGATAACTTGAAAGAATTGTGACGGACTGTGCTCGTGCGTGTGCCTGTACGTGTGGTGGACGGCGGTAGTTTTGGCTTTAAATTAAAAGATGAAAGTTCCAATAGGCATCTTGCGTTATGCTGAGGAAATAGCGGCTAGTGATGCTATTAATGGTGTTGCCATTTGTGTAGATATGGATGACATTTTTCGTCAAGCCGTGGCTTGCAGCCGGAAGAATGTTAAAAGTGCCGGTCCCTTCGATTCGTCTGCCATTCCGCTTCCGCCTGCGTTGGGTCAATGCGTTGGGCGTGTCATCACTAAACTTTATGATGCTGTTAAATGGCTCTTGGATATGAAAGCCAAATGTGTAGCGCTTGTCTCTGGTGTAACGGACTCACTGGAGGAAGTGGCACTTCTTATGCAAGTCTACAAACATGTGATGGATCTCGTAGCGAGTCTTTCTGAACGTTGCCAAGTGTATGTGAACCGCAGCGGCACAGCGCTAATTGGCATTCAGGCTCTACTCTCCAATTGTCCGAAGAATAGTGTAAATAACAAAAAAAAGTGCGGCCTACTTCCACCGTGGAAGCGTTCACTGGTGTGCACATCCGATCCGTTAGGTGGGTTTATGGGGTTTAATTGCATCGTGAACTTGCTTTCGCTTTGTCACGGGAAGGAGCCTTCTATAGTTAAAGCATCAAAACTCGTCGGAAAGTGTAAATTGGATGATGCGGCGTCGCTACCGGTTTTTGCTCTCATTGCCAGTAAAAAGGTTTCAATCACAGACAAAACACCATACCATATGAAAAAACAAGATAGGAAGGAAATTGCTCTACCTATTAACTCCCGGAAGGGTTTGCTCTCCATTGAATTACTTAAAGATGTTGGATTACTGCCGTCAGAGGAGTACCGAGAGGAGGAAGCCCGTCATTTGTTGTTTCAACTTAAGGCCGCGCTTGCTGATTTGCGTGCTGAATGCATCAACCCGCCAGAGCTCTCCACAATGACAAAACACCAATATTTGCTCCCGATATTGTTCCATCGCATGCATCACAGCACGGTGCGGTTGGGGAAACGGCACATGCACGATCGCTTCTCAAGAGCACGTTCCATCATTTTTCACACCCTTCTCACGGGCAGACTTGCACGAATTATTTATGAAGATAGTTCTTGTGTTGATAGTAATCGTAATGATGCCGCTGCAGCAGAATCACAAATTATCCGATGCCGCGTGGAGGACCCGAACCACATTCAGTACATCAAAAGCCCATCTACCAGGGTTTTGAAAGATGTGCTGAAGTTGAAAGTCGGTGACAGCGAGGAAATGACGTCGGCCATTACGGCCAAAGAACTTGAAGATATACGACGCATTCCAGAGCATCTTCAGTTATATGCTGCAGCTCTTAAAATACTCTACCGCACCGGGATTTTGACAGAGATGGTTTGTCGGGCGGTATGCCGCGCCATAGTTTCGGTAACCCATGAGAAATACGATATTTACAATGATGATATGCACCATAAGAATAACAGGAATGATGAAAGCATTGTCGATGAGGAAAAGAATAAACGACCGTCACCACAGGAAATATATGACGGGCTTCAGGAGTTGCACGTGTGCTGGATATACGCCGCCCTCGCCAATGACATTTTGCATCCTTCTGAAATAAAACCAAACCTTTCACCCACGCCACTGGTGCGGTACACCGATGCGTCAAAGGAGAAGGAGAAGGAGGAGGAGGAGGAGGACTTGAAGTATCTCACATCTGTTCTCTTCGTCTGAATACACAATCCTCAGTTTTTAACTGCTACATGTTTTTTTTTTTTGGGGGGGGGTTTTCATGCACATTTGCGGCAGACACACACACACACACATATATATATATATATATATAAATATATATATATAAATATATATATATAAATATATAAATCATACCTGTGCACCCACCGCACAACATGGATTCCTTATGATATAATTTTTTTTTTTTTAAAATTGGTTCGGTTGTTCTTTTTATTATTTATTTGTTTATTTATTTTCATTGATTCCCCTC
>NC_026742.1:2064523-2077077 GCF_000210295.1 Trypanosoma brucei gambiense DAL972
CGATCTATATGTTTTGTTAATGAATTAATAATCAAGCACACGGTCGCGTTGTTGTTATATTATTACATCTCTCTGGATCAGAATAGGAATATTTTATGTTTTTGTTTTTTATTACGTAGATCCTCTTATTTGTGATGGATTCGTCTCTCTGTATCTTTGTTTTGTTAATTCAATAGACCATGCATATCTCTCTTTTGTTTATCCATGCGGAACCCGAGCTGGATTATTTAATTTTAACCGCGCGCCCCCACATCGTAATGGGGTTTTGTGTATGTATGTTTCGCCCTTTTCTCCCGGCAGCGGGTTTTTTAGTTATATTTTGATCGTGATTAGATCCGTCGTATTTTTTTTTTTGTGTGTTGTGGTCGATCCGCAATAAGTCCGATGGGTCGACGTTTTCTCGTTGCGCAACATAGAGAGAAGAGAGATGTGGCCTTCCCTCACTTTTTTATTTTTTGTCGCGGGCCCGGCCGTTGTTTTTTTCTTTCCCCTCCCCCCCTCCGACAATGTTTTTTGGTTATTAGATAATGGCAAGTTCGCGCCGGGGCGTTATTTCTTTAATTTTTTTTGGGTGGGGGGGGCCAGCCACAAAAATTAGTTGTGTTGGGCGTCTTTTATAAAAGAAAAGAAACGCTTTTTTGTTAAAAAAGAAGAAATTTTTCTCTCCCCCTTTTTATATATTTTTTTCCCCCCCCGTTTGTATTTTTTTTCCCCCCACACAAAAAATTGTTTTTTGTTTAAAAAGGGTTTTCTCCGTCCCATTGTTTTTTTTTAATTTTTAAAAAATAAACCCGGGCCCCCCCCCCCCCCACCGGGGTTCCTTAGAGAATAAATTTTTTTTTTTTAAAAACTCCCGGCGGGGGGGTTCCTCCACTTTTTTTTTTGGGTGGGTTATTTCCCCGGGATTTCCCTCCCTTCCTTTTTTTTTTCCGGGTTTCGGAAAGGTTCCGGGGAAGGGTTTCTTTCAGATCTGTTCATTTAATATATTTGGAACCCGCGGAGGGGGGGCGGTAAAAAAATCCCACCACCACCACCAAATTAGTTTTAACGTGTGAACTGCGTTTTTTGCGAGTATATTTTGAAATAAAGCGGTGAGACAACTGTGGGATTACCACACAGAAAATTATTAGCACAGTAGGAGTTTGGGGTATTGTTGTACTTTCATACTTTTGTGATTGTGATTGTTTTTTTTTCTTTTTTTTTTCACCTTTCTTCATTTGTTTGTTTGTTTGTTTGTTTGTTTGTTTTTTAAAAAAAAGAAAAAAAAAGTAATTGTGATAATGATGATAATAATAATAGTAATAATAATAATAACAGTAGCGATTCTTTTTTTTTTTTTGAAAAAAAAATCGAATTGGGGAGGATGTTGTTTTGCTCTATGTGTCTATTGAGGTGACTGCAAGTTTATTTATTTTTTTTTTTACTTTTCTCTTTTTCGTTCTTTCTCTTTTTCCCCTTACCTCCGTTTATTTTTGTATGCTTATGACACACGTGGTAGCACCTTGAGGGCAAAGAAAAAAAATAAATTAAAATAAATAAAAAAATAAATAAAAATAAAAATAAAAAAAAGGTATCTCGTTTTGTTGTTTTTATCATTATTATTATTATTATTGTTGTTGTTGTTTCTACTTTGCTTCATTTCATTCTGTGCATCCACTTGTTCAGGTTATATTAGGTCATTTATATAGGGCCCATACTGAAGTAAAGTGAATAAACAAACACATAAACACAAACAGAGGAAGAGGAAAAGCACATATATATATATATATATATCATTATTTATATCTTTATTTATTTATTTATTTGTATATATAAGTTTGAGTGTAAGTAGACGCTGAAGAGCGAGTAGCACAGCACAAGTATTCGGTCAAAAAAAAAGGGGGGGGAAAAGAAAAAAAGGGAAAAAAAAAGAAAGAAAAAAAAGAAAGAAAAAAAGAAAAAAAACAGAAACAACGAATTGTGAGTTCATTTTGTTATTATGCCACCAACTTTACCAAAGGATTCAGAGGAGGCAAAAGCCGTTGTCCGCGAAGTGCGACAAAAACCCGATAATAAGGTGTGTTTTGACTGTCCTCAGAAGAATCCGAGTTGGTGCAGCGTAACATATGGCATTTTTCTCTGCATGGATTGTTGTGGTCGACATCGTGGGATGGGCGTTCATATTTCATTTATGCGTTCCGCCGATCTCGACGCGTGGAAGCCGGAGGAGGCGCTTCGAATGGCACTCGGTGGAAATGCGGCAGCTGCTGCTTTTTTTCGTCAAAACGGCTCCACTGGTGACCCGCGGCAACGCTACACGAGTCAAGTGGCACAAATGTACAAGAGACAATTGGATCGACTCGTTTACAATTGCATTAGTGGAAGTAATGGAACTCCAAATGAATTGGTAGGATCAACAGGAGAAGAGGTGGAGGTGACTCGAGTGACGCCTTCAAGCCCAAAACGGCAGCAACTTGAAAAGGAAGATGAAATGAAAATCAGCAGCCCCGTGGCTCAGCCATCAGTTGTGGTCATATCCACTAAAACAGGTGTTAAACAACGTACAGGTGGTGGTTTAAAGAAAAAGGGGTTCGGTGGTGCGATGAAGGTGGAAGGGGAATTGACAGAAACAATGCAACCTGTACCTCGGAGTCTAATCTGCGATGTAGTGGAGAGTGATGAGTCTCACAATCATAATTATAATTATAACTATAGCTATTATAGAAATAAGAAGGATAGTGATCATAATAATAATAATAATAATGATGATGATAATGATGATAATAATAATAATAATAGCAACATTAGTAGTGATATTGCTCGGTTGCGTGGTTGCATGAGTAACCACAACCACAACCACAACCACAACAGTGACAGCACAACAGACGGAGCATGGAAGAGAGGAATAGATGCTGGTGGAAATGGAGAAGGTGGAGTCGAAGGTGAAGGCAATAAAAACAACAATAAAAATAAAAGTAATAATTATGACAACCGTAACGTCACTGGTGTGCTTGACGCCTACGCTGATAATTGTACGAGTCGTGTGCCTGATTTTTCAGGTATGGGCTCACAACCATATGATCCCCGTGAGGCTGACAGCGACACGAGTAACCGATATTTTAACAGTGTGGGATTACAGGACACATTATGGCAAGTGTCGGAAGCGTGGGATTCTTTCAGAGAAAAGGCGTCACGCTCGGGTGAGCGGCTTGGTAATAAAGTAAAGGAATTCCTTGATGATCTTTAGGTACCGCATTGGTGGGTTTGGAAAGTGAAAAAATAAAATAAAAAAATGCTACAAATAATAAATGAATGAGGATGAAATGTGAAAGATGAAGGTGAAGTTGATGTGAATGTGAAAGATGTATCTTCTCTTTTTCTTTTTCTTTATCTTTATCTTTATCTTTCCTTTTGGTTTGGTTTGGTTTGGTTTTTACTCTCTGTTGATGTTGATGTTGATGTTGTTTTTTTGTTTTGTTTTGTTTTGTTTTGTTTTTCGTTTTGTGCTGTCCTTGTATTTACTTACTTCTCATCTGTTCGTGTAGTTTTCGGTTATTGCTGTTCTTGGACGCGTCGTGTGTTGCTCTGATTTCTTTTTTTTTTTTCTATCATTCTCTCTTGTGTGTTTTGGTACCTGATTTGCTTCTTCTTCAGGCACTTTACCCTAGTTCTGCACTATCATCACTGCTGTTATTATTATTATTATTATTATTACTATTATTACTGTTACTGTTGCTGTTGCTATCATTTCCTCGTCTTGAATGCAACTTCATCTTCTTTCAGTCTTTTTGTTTTCCATGCCTTTTTGATTTATTTAATTTATTTTATTTTGTTTTGTTTTTGCTGCAGGACACCCGAAGAAGGCATCGCAGCGACGTACCGTTTTGACAAGTATCAGTTACACAAAATATATTTAGATTAGGAATTTTATAATTTAAAGCAATAAAGGGGGGGGAAAGAAAAAAAAAAAGAGAACAGAAATCCACAAACACAAACACAAACAGAAGCCATATTTAACAAAATGGCACGAAGGTTCCTTCAATATGGATTTATGTTATTATTATTATTATCATTATTATTTTTTTAAATAAAACAAAATTAAAATAAAAGGAAAAGACATAACTGATGGCATTTCCCGCATCAAGCAACTTTAAAAGGCAGCGAGAAAGAGATGATGGGGGTGGAGAGGGGAAAATTCAGCTTACTGACTTCAATTTATTGACTTTTTTAAAAATTTTTTCTCCTTTCTTTTACATTTATATTTATATTTGCATTTTCCCTGTGTTTAAGTGTAAGTTTATTTTAATACAGAGAGACGTATTGGATTAACCCGCGGAAGTTAAGAATTGGGGTACACACCGCTTGTATAAATTTAAAAAAAAAACAACAACAACGAAAAACAAAAAAAAAATATATATATATATATATATATATGGTTTCCGTTTATGATATTGATATTATTTCCAGTAGTAATAACACTGTGAAATTATTAAGCGGCAGCAAATGTTAGCGAGTTTTGCGGAGGATTCCCACCACCACCACCACCACCTCAAGAGGAAAAAAAAAACGTGGCCCCTACGCTTCTCATAAACTCTCGATAATGTGAATGCGTGCCTCATTATTATTATTATTATTTATTTATTTATTTTTATTTTTATAATAGCTATAATTATAATTATGATTGTTTGTTTGTTTTATCCTTTGATGTGTGTTTACTTTTTGATAATTTTAAATAATTACCGCTACCGTAGCGGGACGGAGTGGGATGAATTGTATTCCTCTTTAAGTACTCTAGTAATTTAGTTATTGCATAAATTTGCTCTTTTTTTTTTGTTTTTGTTTTTTTTTTCAAAAAAAAAAAGGATGTGTGAACTCAAAACAGATTTGGTGTTAGAATTTGAGTTAGTGGTATCGGTTTCCAGACACTATAATTACTGATGTCGCATTAAAGAGAGAGAGAAATAAAGGCGCAAAAAAGCAGAGGGAAAAGGGAAACAATAAATAAATAAATATAATAAATAATTTTTAAAAAAACGCTACACAGTACATGAGACTGCATGTACTCAATGCGGTAAAGCAGTGAATAAAATTAAATATGTGTAAAAACTGACGTGACAATATACAACTACTACAAAGTTGGAGAGGTTTAGTTGCGGTTATTTTATTTTATTTATTTTTTTTTGTCTTCATTTCTTCTTTATTTTTGGCTTCTTGTGATATGCTGATGGAAAATGTAATAATAATATTTTAACAAATGGGTAAATAAATGATGTATTAATATTTACATTAAGACGAGAAGAGGAGCATAAACATAAAGTCCACCGACAGCAGTAGTGGAAGCCGCATGCGAGACATTAATGAAGGTAAAAAAATAACAACAACATGAACATTTATCCATCGCATGTCCTACCATTTACGCTGCCGAATAATGCAAGATCATGTATCGCACTCGAAAGAACAAAATAAAAAAAAAACACACAAACGACGACACGCAATATATATATATATATATATATATATCGAGAACAACCACAATAAATAATGCATTGGTGTCCAAAAAAAAAGGGGGGGGGAAAGGAAAACGAAGTTTTAAAAATAAACACGTAAAACAGATATGAGGGGCGTAAGTGACACTCAATTTTCCACACCTTACAACAGTGTTAAGATTTAAAAAAAAACAAAAAAAATAAGGAGTGGTATACATCTCCCCATTGTAAATTAAATCGACCGCATTCATCAGCGGTGTTAATGCAGATAATAATTGACAAAACAAAAAGTCACGCAACAAACTAAACAACAACCGTTAATCACATAATTTAACAAATATCAGCGCAACACTGATCATAAAGAATAAACAATAATAAAAGCAACAAAAATATTTTAAAAAATACATAATAACAACAACCTACATGAAACTGATAGCACAAATTGACTTGAATTCCAATAACTCTATTTCATTGAAGCGGTGCAACAACGAGATAATTCCCTTGCGCTACTCATATTGATACTATTAATGTTTCTATTCTTTGTATTTCCCACTGTTGATTCCAATAATCTCTCCTAATTCTCATGACAAGAATCCACTACAAGACAGCAGACACAAGCTTCGATACCATCCGAATTAACAACAATTATGAGCATCACTTTTCATAGTTTATGGCTACTTTTGACAGTGTTATGCACTGCAGGTATTCGTGCTGATTTCATTGGGGAGGAGTGTCTCGACATAGTCTCTTATCCATCAGCTGATGTGGTACGCATTTTGTGCCATGTTGCAGGCCAGCTTCGAGGGTTACCGCATACAATAAGTTCTGCTGTGGAAACTGCCGCTGCTGCTTCGAGTAAAGCATTTGAAGCAAAGGTACAAGCAGAGGAAGCTGTGGAACTTGCCGAGTCAAAAGGCCTAAACGTTACGAAAGCGAAGGAAGCTGCTGTGAGAGCCACACACGCTGCTGAAGCTGCGGCTTTGGCTGCAAGTAACTTGGCTTTTGCCGCTGCAAATATTGCTGCGGTGCCGTGGTCACAACCAATCAGTGATTCCATGTTGCATAAGCTCGCATTATGCGACCACGTCGACGAGTATGTGCGAGAGGCGGCAGCAAAGTGCTCAAAGAAAGCGAAGAACGTGACGGCACAATCACTCAATGAGGTCCTCAAAGTGTTTGAGAAGCTGTTCAGTGAAGTAAATGCCTTGCAATCCTTACGGCATAATATTGCTGAGTTCCACAAAGACCTGAAATCGTTAGAGAAAAACGTGAAGGACATTGTCCGTGCACAAAAAAATGCGGAAGATGCAGCTGCAGAGACAAATAAAATAGCAGCGCCTGATCATGAGGTAGGAGGTAACAAAAAAGAAACACCAAGTCAACAGTCAGACACAAATAAAGATCAACAGGCAAATGAGAAATCTGAGGCAAATCAGACAGTCGGTACAAATACGGGACCAGTTGGAAATTCCGTTGCATCACCTGAAGGGTCAGTGCTGCTACTGATGGCTGGACTGTTTCTCAGTTCTGTACTGTAAGAGGTTACAACTCCATGAATTGTGATCCCAACCATTCCACTTGTCTCCACACAGTTATGTGCACATACAAGTGGGGCAGCAAACATCCTTTGATATTAACCTTATTTTCTATCAGTGGCTATTAATATTGTTATTTTATTTTGTTTCCTTTATACTTTCACTTTTATTATTCTTTTTTACTTTACTTTACTTTTCCTTTTCCCTTACAATGTTGTCTTTCGAACATGTTCCAACTTTTATCCTTCATTTTTATAACTGCTTTACTAAGGTGTGTGTGTTGTCCTATTTTTAGCTATATTTTTTCCTTTACTACCTTTGTTATTTCATTATTTTATTCATGTAATGCACTGAGGTGATTGCGTGTAAGCATGGCCACCTATGCGTTACCATTGTAAAACCGTGTTACTAAAACGTATCATTCCTACGCGTCCATAATGTCCTATTGTATGCGTAAAGCTAACTGATTCTGAGGGTTTTTATTTTATCATGAAGCACAACTCTTACGCTGTGGGGTTACTTTCACATATCTCTCTCCCATTACTCATTACACTTATTTTATGTTGTATTCTCTCCCTTTTTATTTCATATCTCTATATTTTATGTCACTGTCAGTAGGTTGTATCGTAATAGTGTAGGATACCCTAAATACTCAATACATGTGCTCTTACTGATTCCATCAGATATTGATATTATCGTGTCTCACGAAATGACTATTGGAAGTTTGGGTGTGTGCTATTGCATTGCCTCTCTGCTTTGTAATTATGGTATTTGATTTCCACTGTCACTTAGAATTGTATTTAGTAGGGAGTGGGGACAGTTCCATGCTGTGATGTGTGCAGTGTACTTAAATGATGAGCTGATTGACTGTAATGGTGTCACTACTCATATTGATACTATTAATGTTGCTATTCTTTGTATTTCCCACTGTTGATTCCATTAATCTCTCCTAATTCTCATGACAAGAATCCACTACAAGACAGCAGACACAAGTTTCGATACCATCCAAATTAACAACAATTATGAGCATCACTTTTCATAACTTATGGCTACTTTTAACAGTGTTATGCACTGCAGGTATTCGTGCTCATCATGGCTGGACCAATTGCTACCCTGCGGGAACCAGTCCACCTGTAGAAGAGATTCGTGCGTCATGCGAAGTGGCTCACCAACTTCGAGGACTATCACAAACAGTAACATCTGCTGTGGAAACTTCCGCTGCTGCTTCGAGTAAGGCATTTGAAGCAAAGGTACAAGCAGAGGAAGCTGTGGAACTTGCCGAGTCAAAAGGCCTAAACGTTACGAAAGCGAAGGAAGCTGCTGTGAGAGCAACACTCGCTGCTGAAGCTGCGGCTACGGCTGCAAGTAATGTGGAAATTAACGCTGCAAATATTGCTGCTGTGCCGTGGCTAGAACGAAGACAAAATACAGGTTGGGAGGTGCTTAAGAAATGCATTAACTTAGACGATGATATAAAAAAAATGGCATCGAAGTGTAAAAGTGCAGCGGAAGTTGTAACAGCCGAATCGATCAGTGCGGCATTGAACGATTTGGGGAAGACATTTATAAGTGAGAAGTCTCGAGAAACCTTACGGAAGGAAAGCGTTGAGTTCCATAAAGAGCTCGCGTCTTTAGAGGAACATGTCGAAGAAGCTGTCCGTGCACAAAAACGGGCTGAGGATGCAGCTGCAGATGCGAATGAAACAGTCGGTACAAATACGGGACCAGTTGGAAATTCCGTTGCATCACCTGAAGGGTCAGTGCTGCTACTGATGGCTGGACTGTTTCTCAGTTCTGTACTGTAAGAGGTTACAACTCCATGAATTGTGATCCCAACCATTCCACTTGTCTCCACACAGTTATGTGCACATACAAGTGGGGCAGCAAACATCCTTTCATATTAACCTTATTTTCTATCAGTGACTATTAATATTGTTATTTTATTTTGTTTCCTTTATACTTTCACTTTTATTATTCTTTTTTACTTTACTTTTCCTTTCATTATTTTATCTTTCGAATAGTTGTTGTAACTTTTATCCTTTATTTTTATAACTGCTTAACTAGTGTGTCTATTGTCCTACTTTTTAGCTATATTTTTTCCTTTATTACTTTTGTTATTTCATTATTTTATTCATGTAATGCACTGAGGTGATTGCGTGTAAGCATGGCCACCTATGCGTTACCATCGTAAGAGCGTGTTACTAAAACGTATCATCCCTACGCATCCATAATGTCCTATTGTATGCGTAAAGCTAACTGATTCTGAGGGTTTTTATTTTATCATGAAGCACAACTCTTACGCTGTGGGGTTACTTTCACATATCTCTCTCCCATTACTCATTACACTTATTTTATGTTGTATTCTCTCCCTTTTTATTTCATATCTCTATATTTTATGTCACTGTCAGTAGGTTGTATCGTAATAGTGTAGGATACCCTAAATACTCAATACATGTGCTCTTACTGATTCCATCAGATATTGATATTATCGTGTCTAATGAAATGACTATTGGAAGTTTGGGTGTGTGCTATTGCATTGCCTCTCTGCTTTGTAATTATGGTATTTGATTTCCACTGTCACTTAGAATTGTATTTAGTAGGGAGTGGGGACAGTTCCATGCTGTGATGTGTGCAGTGTACTTAAATGATGAGCTGATTGACTGTAATGGTGTCACTACTCATATTGATACTATTACTATTGCTATTCTTTGTATTTCCCACTGTTGATTCCATTAATCTCTCCTAATTCTCATGACAAGAATCCACTACAAGACAGCAGACACAAGTTTCGATACCATCGAAATTAACAACAATTATGAGCATCACTTTTCATAGTTTATGGCTACTTTTGACAGTGTTATGCACTGCAGGTATTCGTGCTCATCATGTCTGGAATGATTGCTTTGCTGATGGAAGCTATCCACCACTAGAAGGTATACCCGCATTGTGTGGTGTGGCGGAACAACTTCGAGGTTTACCGGATACAGTGAGTTCTGCTCTTGTTAATGCCGCTGCTGCTTCGAGTAAGGCATTTGAAGCAAAGGTACAAGCAGAGGAAGCTGTGGAACTTGCCGAGTCGAGAGGCCTAAACGTTACGAAAGCGAAGGAAGCTGCTGTGAGAGCAACACTCGCTGCTGAAGCTGCGGCTACGGCTGCAAGTAACGTGGAAATTAACGCTGCAAATATTGCTGCTTTGCCGTGGTCACAACGAAGACAGGATGCGGGGTTGCAAAAAGTTGCACTATGCGACAATGTGGACAAGGATGTACGAGAGGCAGCAGCAAAGTGTACAAAGAAAGCAAACAATGTGACAGCGGAATCTCTCCGTGCGGCACTAGAAGCGTTGGAGAATCTAGTTACTGATGTTAAATTCCAAGAAAATTTACGCATGGAAGATGTTGAGTTCCACACGGAGCTGAAATCGTTAGAGGAACACGTGGAAGAGGCTGTCCGTGCACAAAGAGAAGCTGAAGCCGCAGCTGCCGAGGCAAATGAAACAGCCGGCACAAATACGGGACCAGTTGGAAATTCCGTTGCATCACCTGAAGGGTCAGTGCTGCTACTGATGGCTGGACTGTTTCTCAGTTCTGTACTGTAAGAGGTTACAACTCCACGAATTGTGATCCCAACCATTCCACTTGTCTCCACACAGTTATGTCCACATACAAGTGGGGCAGCAAACATCCTTTCATATTAACCTTATTTTCTATCAGTGACTATTAATATTGTTATTTTATTTTGTTTCATTTATACTTTCACTTTTATTATTCTCTTTTACTTTACTTTTCCCTTACAATGTTGTCTTTCGAACATGTTCCAACTTTTATCCTTCATTATAACTGCTTAACTAGTGTGTCTATTGTCCTACTTTTTAGCTATATTTTTTCCTTTACTACCTTTGTTATTTCATTATTTTATTCATGTAATGCACTGAGGTGATTGCGTGTAAGCATGGCCACCTATGCGTTACCATCGTAAGAGCGTGTTACTAAAACGTATCATTCCTACGCATCCATAATGTCCTATTGTATGCGTAAAGCTAACTGATTCTGAGGGTTTTTATTTTATCATGAAGCACAACTCTTACGCTGTGGGGTTACTTTCACATATCTCTCTCCCATTACTCATTACACTTATTTTATGTTGTATTCTCTCCCTTTTTATTTCATATCTCTATATTTTATGTCACTGTCAGTAGGTTGTATCGTAATAGTGTAGGATACCCTAAATACTCAATACATGTGCTCTTACTGATTCCATCAGATATTGATATTATCGTGTCTCACGAAATGACTATTGGAAGTTTGGGTGTGTGCTATTGCATTGCCTCTCTGCTTTGTAATTATGGTATTTGATTTCCACTGTCACTTAGAATTGTATTTAGTAGGGAGTGGGGACAGTTCCATGCTGTGATGTGTGCAGTGTACTTAAATGATGAGCTGATTGACTGTAATGGTGTCACTACTCATATTGATACTATTAATGTTGCTATTCTTTGTATTTCCCACTGTTGATTCCATTAATCTCTCCTAATTCTCATGACAAGAATCCACTACAAGACAGCAGACACAAGTTTCGATACCATCCAAATTAACAACAATTATGAGCATCACTTTTCATAACTTATGGCTACTTTTAACAGTGTTATGCACTGCAGGTATTCGTGCTCATCATGGCTGGACCAATTGCTACCCTGCGGGAACCAGTCCACCTGTAGAAGAGATTCGTGCGTCATGCGAAGTGGCTCACCAACTTCGAGGACTATCACAAACAGTAACATCTGCTGTGGAAACTTCCGCTGCTGCTTCGAGTAAGGCATTTGAAGCAAAGGTACAAGCAGAGGAAGCTGTGGAACTTGCCGAGTCAAAAGGCCTAAACGTTACGAAAGCGAAGGAAGCTGCTGTGAGAGCAACACTCGCTGCTGAAGCTGCGGCTACGGCTGCAAGTAATGTGGAAATTAACGCTGCAAATATTGCTGCTGTGCCGTGGCTAGAACGAAGACAAAATACAGGTTGGGAGGTGCTTAAGAAATGCATTAACTTAGACGATGATATAAAAAAAATGGCATCGAAGTGTAAAAGTGCAGCGGAAGTTGTAACAGCCGAATCGATCAGTGCGGCATTGAACGATTTGGGGAAGACATTTATAAGTGAGAAGTCTCGAGAAACCTTACGGAAGGAAAGCGTTGAGTTCCATAAAGAGCTCGCGTCTTTAGAGGAACATGTCGAAGAAGCTGTCCGTGCACAAAAACGGGCTGAGGATGCAGCTGCAGATGCGAATGAAACAGTCGGTACAAATACGGGACCAGTTGGAAATTCCGTTGCATCACCTGAAGGGTCAGTGCTGCTACTGATGGCTGGACTGTTTCTCAGTTCTCTACCGTTAGAGGTTACAACTCCATGAATTGTGATCCCAACCATTCCACTTGTCTCCACACAGTTATGTGCACATACAAGTGGGGCAGCAAACATCCTTTCATATTAACCTTATTTTCTATCAGGGACTATAAAAATGGTAATTTAATATTGGTTCCCTTAAACATCCACTTTTATAA
>NC_026742.1:2077177-2080132 GCF_000210295.1 Trypanosoma brucei gambiense DAL972
TTTCCACCAGATAATGATATTATGGGTTCTCAGGAAATGACTATTGGAAGTGTGGGTGTGTGCTATTGCATTGCCTCTCTGCTTGTAAATTATGGTATTTGATTTCCACTGTCACTTAGAATTGTATTTAGTAGGAAGGAGGGACAGTTCCATGCTGTGATGTGTGCAGTGTGCTTTATTGATGACCTGATTGACTGTAATGGTGTCACTACTCATATTGATACTATTACTATTGCTATTCTTTGTATTTCCCACTGTTGATTCCATTAATCTCTCCTAATTCTCATGACAAGAATCCACTACAAGACAGCAGACACAAGTTTCGATACCATCGAAATTAACAACAATCATGAGCATCACTTTTCATAGTTTATGGCTACTTTTGACAGTGTTATGCACTGCAGGTATTCGTGCTCATCATGTCTGGAATGATTGCTTTGCTGATGGAAACCATCCGCCTGTAGATGAGATTCCCGTCTTGTGTCGTGTGGCGGAACAACTTCGAGGTTTACCGGATACAGTAAGTTCTGCTCTTGTTAATGCCGCTGCTGCTTCGAGTAAAGCATTTGAAGCAAAGGTACAAGCAGAGGAAGCTGTGGAACTTGCCGAGTCAAAAGGCCTAAACGTTACGAAAGCGAAGGAAGCTGCTGTGAGAGCAACACTCGCTGCTGAAGCTGCGGCTACGGCTGCAAGTAATGTGGAAATTAACGCTGCAAATATTGCTGCTTTGCCGTGGTCACAAAGAAGACAGGATGTGGGGTTACAGGAACTTGCACTATGCGACAATGTGGACAAGGATGTACGAGAGGCAGCAGCAAAGTGTACAAAGAAAGCGGAAAACGTGACAGCCCAATCACTCAGTGAGGCACTAGAAGCGTTGGAGAATCTGTACACTGATGTGAATACCCGGGAGACCTTGCGGCGGGAAGATGTTGAGTTCCACACGGAGCTGAAATCGTTAGAGGAACACGTGGAAGAGGCTGTCCGTGCACAAAGAGAAGCTGAAGCCGCAGCTGCCGAGGCAAATGAAACAGCCGGCACAAATACGGGACCAGTTGGAAATTCCGTTGCATCACGTGAAGGGTCGGTGCTGCTACTGATGGCTGGACTGTTTCTCAGTTCTGTACTGTAAGAGGTTACAACTCCATGAATTGTGATCCCAACCATTCCACTTGTCTCCACACAGTTATGTGCACATACAAGTGGGGCAGCAAACATCCTTTCATATTAACCTTATTTTCTATCAGTGACTATTAATATTGTTATTTTATTTTGTTTCATTTATACTTTCACTTTTATTATTCTTTTTTACTTTACTTTTCCTTTACAATGTTATCTTTCCAACCTGTTCCAACTTTTATCCTTTATTTTTATAACTGCTTAACTAGTGTGTCTATTGCCCTACTTTTAGTTGTATTTTTCCTTTATTACCTTCTTTATTTCATTATTTTATTCATGTAATGCACTGAGGTGATTGCGTGTGAGCATCGCCACCTATGCGTTACAATAGTGACACTTTTTAAATCAAAATCTATCATTCCTACGCATCCATAATGTCCTATTGTATGCGTAAAGCTAACTGATTCTGAGGGTTTTTATTTTATCATGAAGCAAAACTCTTACGCTGTGGGGTTACTTTCACATATCTCTCTCCCATTACTCATTACACTTATTTTATGTTGTATTCTCTCCCTTTTTATTTCATATCTCTATATTTTATGTTACTGTCAGTAGGTTGTATCGTAATAGTGTAGGATACCCTAAATACTCAATACATGTGCTCTTACTGATTCCATCAGATATTGATATTATCGTGTCTAATGAAATGACTATTGGAAGTTTGGGTGTGTGCTATTGCATTGCCTCTCTGCTTTGTAATTATGGTATTTGATTTCCACTGTCACTTAGAATTGTATTTAGTAGGAAGTGGGGACAGTTCCATGCTGTGATGTGTGCAGTGTGCTTAAATGATGAGCTAATTGACTGTAATGGTGTCACTACTCATATTGATACTATTAATGTTGCTATTCCTTGTATTTCCCACTGTTGATTCCATTAATCTCTCCTAATTCTCATGACAAGAATCCACTACAAGACAGCAGACACAAGTTTCGATACCATCCAAATTAACAACAATTATGAGCATCACTTTTCATAACTTATGGCTACTTCTGACAGTGTTGTGCACTGCAGGTATTCGTGGTGATCGAGTCTGGTACGATTGTCCAGAAAAAGGTGTGGACACATCGCGGGACGACATACAAGCTTTGTGCCGTGCGGCGGAGCAGTTCAGAGGCCTATCACAAACAGTAACATCTGCTGTGGAAACTTCCGCTACTGCTTCGAGTAAAGCATTTGAAGCAAAGGTACAAGCAGAGGAAGCTGTGGAACTTGCCGAGTCAAAAGGCCTAAACGTTACGAAAGCGAAGGAAGCTGCTGTGAGAGCAACACTCGCTGCTGAAGCTGCGGCTACGGCTGCAAGTAATGTGGAAATTAACGCTGCAAATATTGCTGCTTTGCCGTGGTCACAACCAAGCAGTGATGCAGGTTTACAGAAGCTGGCACTATGTGAAAACATCGACAAGAGTTTACGACAGTTGGCATCAGAGTGCTCGAAGAGAGCGGAAAACGTGACAGCCCAATCGCTCAGTGAGGCGTTGGAGGGACTAAAAAAACTACGCTACAATGATGTATACGTTAAGGAAATATTAGAGAGAGAAGATGTTGAGTTCCACAAAGAGTTTATGTGGTTGCAGCACCACCTCCGGGAGGCAGTTCATGCACGAAAACAGGCTGAGGATGCAGCTGCCGAGGCGAATGAAATTGCCGGCACAAATACGGGACCAGTTGGAAATTCCGTTGCATCACCTGAAGGGTCAGTGCTGCTACTGATGGCTGGACTGTTTCTCAATTCTGTACTGAAAGAGGTTGCAACTCCATGAATTGTGATCCCAA
>NC_026742.1:2080232-2093651 GCF_000210295.1 Trypanosoma brucei gambiense DAL972
CAAAGCTCATTTACGCATGGCTAAAAGCTAACTGGAGGAATTTTCTTCTCAAGATTGACGAGCTCTGCAGGAAAATTGGTAGAGAGAAGAACGTCAACAGCCTGGAACAGAAATTGAGCTCCGCCATCCGCATTGCGACGAAGGTCTCCGTCCCCCGTGGCTGCAAAGCAACGCCACCACATTGGACACCTGAGCTCGCGAAACTCGATGAAAAAGTCGCTGGATGCGGACCCTCCCACCGAAGGGAAAAGTTGGTAGCAACGCGTAAGCAGATCCTGGACCGTACCACAAAGAAGAGATGGAGCACGCTATGCTCCAGACTTGCGGTGTCAGACCGCTGCAGTTGGCACATTGTCAAGAAGGTATATGCGCCACGACCACTAACCACACCGGCTGTACTTGTTGATAACGCGGCCATCACGGACTACCGTCAAGCTGAGAGGTTCAGTAAACTGTACTCGTCCCGCGCAAGAAGGCACCCCGACTCACACCCACCAGCACCAATAAAGACGATAGCGAGTGAGTTCAGTCCCATCACGATGGCTGAACTACGGAGATCGATCAAACTGCTACCGAGTGGATCCGCAGCCGGACCTGATTGCTTATACAACGAGGCACTGCAACATCTCGGCAGAACAGCGCTGAATGTTGTTCTGAGGCTATTCAATGAGAGCCTACGAACGGAAGTCGTGCCACCTGCATGGAAGACTGGTGTTATCATCCCCATCCTGAAGGCCGGAAAAAGGCGGAGGACCTCGATTCTTACAGGCCTGTGACGCTCACGAGCTGTCTCTGCAAAGTCATGGAGCGCATAATTGCCGCGAGACTTAGAGACACTGTTGAGTCCCAGCTGGCGCCTCAGAAATCAGGATTTCGCCCCGGATGCTCAACGCTCGAGCAACTCCTGCACGTCCGCGCTGCCCTCTGCCGTCCCACGCACCAATATCGTACGGGTGCTGTATTCGTTGACTACGAGAAGGCATTTGATACAGTAGACCACGACAAAATTGCGAGGGAAATGCACAGAATGAAGGTATCACCCCACATTGTGAAGTGGTGCGTATCATTTCTGAGTAACCGAACTGGCAGAGTGAGATTCAAGGAGAAGCTTTCCAGAAGCAGAACATTTGAGCGAGGAGTGCCACAAGGAACTGTCCTTGGCCCAATCATGTTCATTATTGTCATGAATTCGTTGAGCCAACGCCTTGAAGAAGTGCCGTTACTGCAGCACGGATTCTTTGCAGACGACCTGACGCTACTTGCGAGGCACACAGAGAGGGATGTCATCAACTACACGCTACAATGCGGTCTAAACGTGGTGTTACAGTGGTCAAAAGAGTACTTCATGTCTGTCAACGTAGCGAAAACGAAGTGCACACTCTTCGGGTGTATAGAGCGCCACCCCCTTACATTAAAACTGGACGGCGAAAGAATAGGAGCTGACAGGACACCGAAGCTTCTAGGAGTAACATTCCAGTGTCTGCAGGGGATGGCAACACATGCGGCCGAAACGAGACGCAAGATGGACTTCCGACTACTTCAGATAGCAGCCATCTCAGCTTCTACATGGGGGCCAAGACGACAAGTACTGAGAGCTTTTTATCTAGCACTCGTACAGGCACACACCATGTATGGCATTGAGGTATGGTACTGGGACGCTTCGGAACGAAGTCGCGACCTCCTTGCATCAGCACAACCCAAGGCTAGTCTAATCATAGCTGGCATACCGCATGGGACGCGCAAAGAGGACTCTCTGCTGGAAGCAAACCTCCTGCCACTCAAGACGACCACTCTTGTGCGCAGCATGAAATTCATACTGATCTGTGAGTCACGAGGCGGATGTTTGCGGCGCAGTGCTGAGGAAGTATACCGCAGCAAACACCCAGTCAGAGCCCTACATTCCCGTATCATGCGGTCTTATCCCCACCTCCACATTGAGCCACGCGAGCACCCACTAGAGACATCGACGCTCCGCCACAGCTGCCGACCGATATTTCACACGCAGATAAAGCTTGTGTGCGCTGATGACCCTGACGATGTCAAACGGGAGGCTTCCGAAAAGTGGATTGAACGGCATTTTGCACGGAGAGGGAAGGAGCCACCGCGACGAGAGCACTACGAATTGTGGACTGATGTATCCGTGTCCCTCGGTGAGAAGTCCGGAGCAGCTGCCCTGCTCTACAGAAGCAACACGCTGATTTGCGCACCCAAAACCGGAGCAGGGGAACTCTCATGCAGTTACAGAGCGGAATGCGTAGCATTAGAGATAGGACTGCAACGGCTGCTGAAATGGCTTCCGGCATACAGAACCACACCGAGCAGGTTGTCCATCTTCTCTGACTCGCTGTCAATGTTAACAGCACTGCGGATGGGACCCCTAGCCGCAACGGACCCTATTCTAAGACGACTATGGAGGCTTCTGCTTCAAGTTCAGAGAAGGAAGATACGTATCCGACTGCAATTTGTGTTCGGCCATTGTGGCGTGAAACCGAATGAGGTTTGTGATGAAATGGCCAAAAAGGCCGCAGATTTACCACAGTTGCGAGACACATGGATCCCCGACATCATTGCTTATGCGAAGCGAGTGCTTAAGTCGGAAGAAGTCCATGAGAACACTCATAGGTTTGGTATCACGTGAAAAACACTTTCCAACAAAACATAATGAAGAACTGACGAAGGAAGAAGAAACAGCACTGGGACGCTTTCCGGTTGGATCTTCAAGACACTATGGATGGATGTTGCGAAAGATCAACCCGAGTGTGCCACACAGTGCCGATGGTGTAACCCGCAACATGCAGCGATAGTGCCAACAATACAAACAGCCTCAACTGTTGTGACACGCACTCTTCAGAGAACCTCCGAACCGACCAAATGTACGGAATGTGATGCCACATACCAATGCCGCTCGAGTGCTGTAACGCATATGGTAAACAAACATGGCTTTATGCGAGCTGATACCCTCCGGAGGATCAAATACGGCGATGCAACACCTGCAGTGGACATCCCCCCGGAGCCCCCTCTAGTGGTAGCGACCATTCTCTACCATCGAGCACACGAGTCCCGATGAGACCGCAGGTGCTTCATTGTACCCTCTGTGCCTCCAAATTCGCAGTGCCAGGCCGACTATTACACCACCTTAGAACAATACATGGCATAGGCAGCGGTAGTTGCCGCGTGAAAAGGGGACGAGAGAACGAGGACTCATTGCAAGGAGATGGTAGAGCCCCAGCACCGCCAGCCCCTCAGGATACACGGATTTTTTTTTTTGAAATTTTCTTCGTGCCTTCGTGAGAGTTTCCCCCCACTGGCGCGGCCATCAGCCATCACCGTAGAGCCCTGAGATGCTATCGGTCTGGCGACTGTGGCAGAGTCTCCCTTTTTCATTCATCCTAACAAACCCTCTATAATTTTTGTTGTATTTCCGCATATGAACGGAATACAGCAGATGGGGCGAGAAGCCTCCCACCCTGGACTCTCCCAAAGATGCCAATTGGCAATCCTTTTTTTTGGAGGTCCACATCACCGGACAGCAGCATCTTAGCGCGGATGATACTGCTGATGGCACGCTGGCACGTGCCCAGGGACCGACAAATGAAAAACGGTGTCCCAGCAAGACGCTGCTGATCCCTGTGCTGTATGATGCCGTAGCCGGAGCACAGCAGTGTTCCACATGAAAGGAACGTTGGTGGCTCTTGGCTTCCCCCGATGAGATGGGGTACTGGACCCTGGCACCACGTTGAGGTGGCCGGCATCGCCAGGGAGGATACACGGAAGCTGCCGTTTCAATGTGACCTGTGCGAGTCGAGCTTCGGTACACGTTCTTCCCTGTCACTACACAAGAAATAAAACATAAAAGCATAGTGACGGAGGACGGTACCGTGGTGTTGGTGCAATTCCCTCGTAAGCGTGCCCGTGAGGGAAACGTTGACGTCCCGGGGAAAGGCGAGGTGCAGTGTGGTGTGTGCCAAAAAGTGCTCAGTTGCAGGGACTCCCTCATCCGACACTGTAAGGCTTTCCACAAAGGTGAGGGAATCGAGCTTAAATGCAGCAAAAGCACAAAATTGTGTGCCACTGATTCCCCGCATACAAACACATACATGTTGGTGTGCCAGACATGCTGAAGGCAGTGTGCTAGCAAAACTGCCCTCACCCTACATCAAAAGAAGATGCACGGTATGAGAGTAGAGCGCGCTGTTACCAGCCAACGCGGCGACTGCGAAGAAACGTCGCTGCACTTGATGAGCTGTCCCGGTTTGAAGGAGTTACGTGTCAGGTTTGCGGTAGAAGGTGAGTGTGTGCAGGATATATGATTCTCCAAAAGGCTGGCGCAATTTCTCATTGTGGTTGAACGGAGCCTGCCGCAGGTGAAGTCCTCACCTAAGGTAACAGTCATACAACCCACTCTCCCTTCTGCAACTTCCCCCCTTATTACCGAGTGTGGAGCTAGCAGGAAAAGCACCGGACGCAGGAATAGTCCAGACACTCTCAGAGATAGAGGAGGTATGCAGTCAACAAGCAACAGAAACAGAAAGAGGGAGAGAGGATAATAAACGAATAACAAAAATCAAAACAAAAGGATTGCTAATTGACATCTTTTGGAGAGTCCGGGGTGGGGGGCTTCTCGCCCCATCTGCTGTATTCCGTTCAACTGCGGAGCTACAACAAAAATTATAGAGGGTGTGTTAGGATGAATAAAAAAGGGAGACTCTGCCACAGCCGTCAGACCGATAGCATCTCAGGGCTCTACGGTGATGGCTGATGGCCGCGCCAGTGGGGGGAAACTCTCACGAAGGCACGAAGAAAATTCCAAAAAAATTTCACATATCTCCCTCCCATTACTCATTACACTTATTTTATGTTGTATTCTCTCCCTTTTTATTTCATATCTCTATATTTTATGTCACTGTCAGTAGGTTGTATCGTAATAGTGTAGGATACCCTAAATACTCAATACATGTGCTCTTACTGATTCCATCAGATATTGATATTATCGTGTCTAACGAAATGACTATTGGAAGTTTGGGTGTGTGCTATTGCATTGCCTCTCTGCTTTGTAATTATGGTATTTGATTTCCACTGTCACTTAGAATTGTATTTAGTAGGGAGTGGGGACAGTTCCATGCTGTGATGTGTGCAGTGTACTTAAATGATGAGCTGATTGACTGTAATGGTGTCACTACTCATATTGATACTATTAATGTTGCTATTCTTTGTATTTCCCACTGTTGATTCCATTAATCTCTCCTAATTCTCATGACAAGAATCCACTACAAGACAGCAGACACAAGTTTCGATACCATCCAAATTAACAACAATTATGAGCATCACTTTTCATAACTTATGGCTACTTTTAACAGTGTTATGCACTGCAGGTATTCGTGCTCATCATGGCTGGACCAATTGCTACCCTGCGGGAACCAGTCCACCTGTAGAAGAGATTCGTGCGTCATGCGAAGTGGCTCACCAACTTCGAGGACTATCACAAACAGTAACATCTGCTGTGGAAACTTCCGCTGCTGCTTCGAGTAAGGCATTTGAAGCAAAGGTACAAGCAGAGGAAGCTGTGGAACTTGCCGAGTCAAAAGGCCTAAACGTTACGAAAGCGAAGGAAGCTGCTGTGAGAGCAACACTCGCTGCTGAAGCTGCGGCTACGGCTGCAAGTAATGTGGAAATTAACGCTGCAAATATTGCTGCTGTGCCGTGGCTAGAACGAAGACAAAATACAGGTTGGGAGGTGCTTAAGAAATGCATTAACTTAGACGATGATATAAAAAAAATGGCATCGAAGTGTAAAAGTGCAGCGGAAGTTGTAACAGCCGAATCGATCAGTGCGGCATTGAACGATTTGGGGAAGACATTTATAAGTGAGAAGTCTCGAGAAACCTTACGGAAGGAAAGCGTTGAGTTCCATAAAGAGCTCGCGTCTTTAGAGGAACATGTCGAAGAAGCTGTCCGTGCACAAAAACGGGCTGAGGATGCAGCTGCAGATGCGAATGAAACAGTCGGTACAAATACGGGACCAGTTGGAAATTCCGTTGCATCACCTGAAGGGTCAGTGCTGCTACTGATGGCTGGACTGTTTCTCAGTTCTCTACCGTTAGAGGTTACAACTCCATGAATTGTGATCCCAACCATTCCACTTGTCTCCACACAGTTATGTGCACATACAAGTGGGGCAGCAAACATCCTTTCATATTAACCTTATTTTCTATCAGTGACTATTAATATTGTTATTTTATTTTGTTTCCTTTATACTTTCACTTTTATTATTCTTTTTTACTTTACTTTTCCTTTCATTATTTTATCTTTCGAATAGTTGTTGTAACTTTTATCCTTTATTTTTATAACTGCTTAACTAGTGTGTCTATTGTCCTACTTTTTAGCTATATTTTTTCCTTTATTACTTTTGTTATTTCATTATTTTATTCATGTAATGCACTGAGGTGATTGCGTGTAAGCATGGCCACCTATGCGTTACCATCGTAAGAGCGTGTTACTAAAACGTATCATCCCTACGCATCCATAATGTCCTATTGTATGCGTAAAGCTAACTGATTCTGAGGGTTTTTATTTTATCATGAAGCACAACTCTTACGCTGTGGGGTTACTTTCACATATCTCTCTCCCATTACTCATTACACTTATTTTATGTTGTATTCTCTCCCTTTTTATTTCATATCTCTATATTTTATGTCACTGTCAGTAGGTTGTATCGTAATAGTGTAGGATACCCTAAATACTCAATACATGTGCTCTTACTGATTCCATCAGATATTGATATTATCGTGTCTAACGAAATGACTATTGGAAGTTTGGGTGTGTGCTATTGCATTGCCTCTCTGCTTTGTAATTATGGTATTTGATTTCCACTGTCACTTAGAATTGTATTTAGTAGGAAGTGGGGACAGTTCCATGCTGTGATGTGTGCAGTGTACTTAAATGATGAGCTGATTGACTGTAATGGTGTCACTACTCATATTGATACTATTACTATTGCTATTCTTTGTATTTCCCACTGTTGATTCCATTAATCTCTCCTAATTCTCATGACAAGAATCCACTACAAGACAGCAGACACAAGTTTCGATACCATCCAAATTAACAACAATTATGAGCATCACTTTTCATAGTTTATGGCTACTTTTGACAGTGTTATGCACTGCAGGTATTCGTGCTGATTTTATTGGGGAGGAGTGCTCTGCTTATGGGAGGTGATCTATCAGCTGACAACGTACTTGTATTGTGTCGTGTGGCGGAACAACTTCGAGGTTTACCGGATACAGTAAGTTCTGCTCTTGTTAATGCCGCTGCTGCTTCGAGTAAGGCATTTGAAGCAAAGGTACAAGCAGAGGAAGCTGTGGAACTTGCCGAGTCGAGAGGCCTAAACGTTACGAAAGCGAAGGAAGCTGCTGTGAGAGCAACACTCGCTGCTGAAGCTGCGGCTACGGCTGCAAGTAACGTGGAAATTAACGCTGCAAATATTGCTGCTTTCTCTACAGATTTTTTGGAGACTGCGAACTTGTTGCTGTTTGAAGTTAGTGGCGCAAAAGATGTTGGTGGTGACGTGAGAATCGTGGCGCGAAGGTGCACGGGTGAAGCGAACTTTGTTACGGTTGCTTCTCTAACCAATGCACTGGATAATGTTACTTCTCTGTACTCCGTGTATGGCAAAGCCACGGCTTCTTTGAGTGTGGAAAGTGTTGCCCTTTTGGAGGAGCTGAAGATGTTGGAAGATGGCTTGAAGAAGTCACAGGTTGCTGTTTCGGAGGCGGCTGACGCAGCAGACCAGTTGAAACTATTGGAAGATGCAGTTGAAGTATCGAGCAATACTGCCAAAGGGGCTGTCAATAACCATAATACCGCAAATAATGAAAGCAACAAAGCAACAAGAAATGAAGATCAGGATGAAGGTAGAACAGTCGGAAATAACGACAAAGAATTTACTATAAATTCTGAGGATTATACGAAGAAAAACCAAGGAGAAAACGGGGACCTGAGCTCGAGTACCCTTACAGAATATAGCGGAAGTGCTTTTATCGCTAAATATCCCTTTCACCTGTGTACCATATTTACTTTCTATACAGTTCTATGATAAGCGACAGCGAAACAATTTTTGTCACAAACACATCCCGAGACGTTATTTAATTAATACAATCATGAATTAAAGTTAACCACGGTATATACACAAGTGCGACTTTCCACGAAAAGGTCGCAATCTTTTCCCTAAAACACCTTCTCTTGTATTTTATAAAAAGTTGTTGTAGCTTTTATCCTTCTTTTTTGTAACTGTGCTGCTGAGGTGTGTCTATTGTCCTACTTTTTAGCTATATTTTTTCCTTTATTACTTTTGTTATTTCATTATTTTATTCATGTAATGCACTGAGGTGATTGCGTGTAAGCATGGCCACCTATGCGTTACCATCGTAAGAGCGTGTTACTAAAACGTATCATTCCTACGCATCCATAATGTCCTATTGTATGCGTAAAGCTAACTGATTCTGAGGGTTTTTATTTTATCATGAAGCACAACTCTTACGCTGTGGGGTTACTTTCACATATCTCTCTCCCATTACTCATTACACTTATTTTATGTTGTATTCTCTCCCTTTTTATTTCATATCTCTATATTTTATGTCACTGTCAGTAGGTTGTATCGTAATAGTGTAGGATACCCTAAATACTCAATACATGTGCTCTTACTGATTCCATCAGATATTGATATTATCGTGTCTAACGAAATGACTATTGGAAGTTTGGGTGTGTGCTATTGCATTGCCTCTCTGCTTTGTAATTATGGTATTTGATTTCCACTGTCACTTAGAATTGTATTTAGTAGGGAGTGGGGACAGTTCCATGCTGTGATGTGTGCAGTGTACTTAAATGATGAGCTGATTGACTGTAATGGTGTCACTACTCATATTGATACTATTACTATTGCTATTCTTTGTATTTCCCACTGTTGATTCCATTAATCTCTCCTAATTCTCATGACAAGAATCCACTACAAGACAGCAGACACAAGTTTCGATACCATCGAAATTAACAACAATTATGAGCATCACTTTTCATAGTTTATGGCTACTTTTGACAGTGTTATGCACTGCAGGTATTCGTGCTCATCATGTCTGGAATGATTGCTTTGCTGATGGAAGCTATCCACCACTAGAAGGTATACCCGCATTGTGTGGTGTGGCGGAACAACTTCGAGGTTTACCGGATACAGTGAGTTCTGCTCTTGTTAATGCCGCTGCTGCTTCGAGTAAGGCATTTGAAGCAAAGGTACAAGCAGAGGAAGCTGTGGAACTTGCCGAGTCGAGAGGCCTAAACGTTACGAAAGCGAAGGAAGCTGCTGTGAGAGCAACACTCGCTGCTGAAGCTGCGGCTACGGCTGCAAGTAACGTGGAAATTAACGCTGCAAATATTGCTGCTTTGCCGTGGTCACAACGAAGACAGGATGCGGGGTTGCAAAAAGTTGCACTATGCGACAATGTGGACAAGGATGTACGAGAGGCAGCAGCAAAGTGTACAAAGAAAGCAAACAATGTGACAGCGGAATCTCTCCGTGCGGCACTAGAAGCGTTGGAGAATCTAGTTACTGATGTTAAATTCCAAGAAAATTTACGCATGGAAGATGTTGAGTTCCACACGGAGCTGAAATCGTTAGAGGAACACGTGGAAGAGGCTGTCCGTGCACAAAGAGAAGCTGAAGCCGCAGCTGCCGAGGCAAATGAAACAGCCGGCACAAATACGGGACCAGTTGGAAATTCCGTTGCATCACCTGAAGGGTCAGTGCTGCTACTGATGGCTGGACTGTTTCTCAGTTCTGTACTGTAAGAGGTTACAACTCCACGAATTGTGATCCCAACCATTCCACTTGTCTCCACACAGTTATGTGCACATACAAGTGGGGCAGCAAACATCCTTTCATATTAACCTTATTTTCTATCAGTGACTATTAATATTGTTATTTTATTTTGTTTCATTTATACTTTCACTTTTATTATTCTCTTTTACTTTACTTTTCCCTTACAATGTTGTCTTTCGAACATGTTCCAACTTTTATCCTTCATTATAACTGCTTAACTAGTGTGTCTATTGTCCTACTTTTTAGCTATATTTTTTCCTTTACTACCTTTGTTATTTCATTATTTTATTCATGTAATGCACTGAGGTGATTGCGTGTAAGCATGGCCACCTATGCGTTACCATCGTAAGAGCGTGTTACTAAAACGTATCATTCCTACGCATCCATAATGTCCTATTGTATGCGTAAAGCTAACTGATTCTGAGGGTTTTTATTTTATCATGAAGCACAACTCTTACGCTGTGGGGTTACTTTCACATATCTCTCTCCCATTACTCATTACACTTATTTTATGTTGTATTCTCTCCCTTTTTATTTCATATCTCTATATTTTATGTCACTGTCAGTAGGTTGTATCGTAATAGTGTAGGATACCCTAAATACTCAATACATGTGCTCTTACTGATTCCATCAGATATTGATATTATCGTGTCTAATGAAATGACTATTGGAAGTTTGGGTGTGTGCTATTGCATTGCCTCTCTGCTTTGTAATTATGGTATTTGATTTCCACTGTCACTTAGAATTGTATTTAGTAGGGAGTGGGGACAGTTCCATGCTGTGATGTGTGCAGTGTACTTAAATGATGAGCTAATTGACTGTAATGGTGTCACTACTCATATTGATACTATTAATGTTGCTGTTCCCTGTATTTCCCACTGTTGATTCCATTAATCTCTCCTAATTCTCATGACAAGAATCCACTACAAGACAGCAGACACAAGTTTCGATACCATCCAAATTAATAACAGTTATGAGCATCACTTTTCATAGTTTATGGCTACTTTTGACAGTGTTATGCACTGCAGGTATTCGTGCTGACCCAAATAATGGGGAGTGTCCGGATAAGGGCTCTTATCCGGCAGCTGAGGACGTACTTGTATTGTGTCACGTTGCGGAGCAACTTCGAGGTTTACCGGATACAGTAAGTTCTGCTCTTGTTAATGCCGCTGCTGCTTCGAGTAAAGCATTTGAAGCAAAGGTACAAGCAGAGAAGGCTGTGGAACTTGCCGAGTCGAGAGGCCTAAACGTTACGAAAGCGAAGGAAGCTGCTGTGAGAGCAACACTCGCTGCTGAAGCTGCGGCTACGGCTGTGAGCTATGCGAATGCGCACGGCACGAAAGTTGGATCGATGACAGAAATACTTTGGGAGGCGGATGAAGAGTTGCGTGAACTTGTAGTGTGTAAGAGAATGGGTGAAGAAACAATAAAAGCTGCTGCGGAGTGTACGGGCACAGCAGAAGGTGTAACAGCCCAGTCACTCAGTGAGGCACTAGAAGCGTTGGCTAATCTACACTATGGTGATGAAAACGTTGCTGAAACCCTACGCCGAAAAGATGTTGTGTTCCACAAAGAGCTGAAATCACTCGAAGGTTACGTGGAGGAGGCTGTTCATGCACAAAAACAGGCTGAGGATGCAGCAGCTGATGCCAATCAAGTAGCTGTTGGAAATTCCGTTGCATCACCTGAAGGGTCAGTGCTGCTACTGATGGCTGGACTGTTTCTCAGTTCTGTACTGTAAGAGGTTACAACTCCATGAATTGTGATCCCAACCATTCCACTTGTCTCCACACAGTTATGTGCACATACAAGTGGGGCAGCAAACATCCTTTCATATTAACCTTATTTTCTATCAGTGGCTATTAATATTGTTCTTTTATTTTGTTTCCTTTATACTTTCACTTTTATTATTCTTTTTTACTTTACTTTTCCTTTCATTATTTTATCTTTCGAACAGTTGTTGTAACTTTTATCCTTTATTTTTATTACTTCTTAACTAGTGTGTTTATTGCCCTACTTTTTAGTTGTATTTTTCCTTTATTACCTTCTTTATTTCATTATTTTATTCATGTAATGCACTGAGGTGATTGCGTGTAAGCATGGCCACCTATGCGTTACAATAGTGAGACTTTTTAAATCAAAACCTATCATTCCTACGCATCCATAATGTCCTATTGTATGCGTAAAGCTAACTGATTCTGAGGGTTTTTATTTTATCATGAAGCACAACTCTTACGCTGTGGGGTTACTTTCACATATCTCTCTCCCATTACTCATTACACTTATTTTATGTTGTATTCTCTCCCTTTTTATTTCATATCTCTATATTTTATGTCACTGTCAGTAGGTTGTATCGTAATAGTGTAGGATACCCTAAATACTCAATACATGTGCTCTTACTGATTCCATCAGATATTGATATTATCGTGTCTCACGAAATGACTATTGGAAGTTTGGGTGTGTGCTATTGCATTGCCTCTCTGCTTTGTAATTATGGTATTTGATTTCCACTGTCACTTAGAATTGTATTTAGTAGGGAGTGGGGACAGTTCCATGCTGTGATGTGTGCAGTGTACTTAAATGATGAGCTGATTGACTGTAATGGTGTCACTACTCATATTGATACTATTAATGTTGCTATTCTTTGTATTTCCCACTGTTGATTCCATTAAACTCTCCTAATTCTCATGACAAGAATCCACTACAAGACAGCAGACACAAGTTTCGATACCATCCAAATTAACAACAATTATGAGCATCACTTTTCATAACTTATGGCTACTTTTAACAGTGTTATGCACTGCAGGTATTCGTGCTCATCATGGCTGGACCAATTGCTACCCTGCGGGAACCAGTCCACCTGTAGAAGAGATTCGTGCGTCATGCGAAGTGGCTCACCAACTTCGAGGACTATCACAAACAGTAACATCTGCTGTGGAAACTTCCGCTGCTGCTTCGAGTAAGGCATTTGAAGCAAAGGTACAAGCAGAGGAAGCTGTGGAACTTGCCGAGTCAAAAGGCCTAAACGTTACGAAAGCGAAGGAAGCTGCTGTGAGAGCAACACTCGCTGCTGAAGCTGCGGCTACGGCTGCAAGTAATGTGGAAATTAACGCTGCAAATATTGCTGCTGTGCCGTGGCTAGAACGAAGACAAAATACAGGTTGGGAGGTGCTTAAGAAATGCATTAACTTAGACGATGATATAAAAAAAATGGCATCGAAGTGTAAAAGTGCAGCGGAAGTTGTAACAGCCGAATCGATCAGTGCGGCATTGAACGATTTGGGGAAGACATTTATAAGTGAGAAGTCTCGAGAAACCTTACGGAAGGAAAGCGTTGAGTTCCATAAAGAGCTCGCGTCTTTAGAGGAACATGTCGAAGAAGCTGTCCGTGACAAAAACGGGCTGAGGATGCAGCTGCAGATGCGAATGAAACAGTCGGTACAAATACGGGACCAGTTGGAAATTCCGTTGCATCACCTGAAGGGTCAGTGCTGCTACTGATGGCTGGACTGTTTCTCAGTTCTCTACCGTTAGAGGTTACAACTCCATGAATT
>NC_026742.1:2093751-2160261 GCF_000210295.1 Trypanosoma brucei gambiense DAL972
GTATTCGTGCTCATCATGTCTGGAATGATTGCTTTGCTGATGGAAACCATCCGCCTGTAGATGAGATTCCCGTCTTGTGTCGTGTGGCGGAACAACTTCGAGGTTTACCGGATACAGTAAGTTCTGCTCTTGTTAATGCCGCTGCTGCTTCGAGTAAAGCATTTGAAGCAAAGGTACAAGCAGAGGAAGCTGTGGAACTTGCCGAGTCAAAAGGCCTAAACGTTACGAAAGCGAAGGAAGCTGCTGTGAGAGCAACACTCGCTGCTGAAGCTGCGGCTACGGCTGCAAGTAACGTGGAAATTAACGCTGCAAATATTGCTGCGGTGCCGTGGTCACAAAGAAGACAGGATGTGGGGTTACAGGAACTTGCACTATGCGACAATGTGGACAAGGATGTACGAGAGGCAGCAGCAAAGTGTACAAAGAAAGCGGAAAACGTGACAGCCCAATCACTCAGTGAGGCACTAGAAGCGTTGGAGAATCTGTACACTGATGTGAATACCCGGGAGACCTTGCGGCGGGAAGATGTTGAGTTCCACACGGAGCTGAAATCGTTAGAGGAACACGTGGAAGAGGCTGTCCGTGCACAAAAACAAGCTGAAGCCGCAGCTGCCGAGGCGAATGAAACAGCCGGCACAAATACGGGACCAGTTGGAAATTCCGTTGCATCACCTGAAGGGTCAGTGCTGCTACTGATGGCTGGACTGTTTCTCAGTTCTGTACTGTAAGAGGTTGCAACTCCATGAATTGTGATCCCAACCATTCCACTTGTCTCCACACAGTTATGTGCACATACAAGTGGGGCAGCAAACATTCTTTCATATTAACCTTATTTTCTATCAGTGACTATTAATATTGTTATTTTATTTTGTTTCCTTTATACTTTCACTTTTATTATTCTTTTTTACTTTACTTTTCCTTTTATTATTTTATCTTTCGAACAGTTGTTGTAACTTTTATCCTTCATTTTTATAACTGCTTAACTAGTGTGTCTATTGTCCTACTTTTTAGCTATATTTTTTCCTTTATTACTTTTGTTATTTCATTATTTTATTCATGTAATGCACTGAGGTGACTGCGTGTAAGCATGGCCACCTATGCGTTACAATAGTGACACTTTTTAAATCAAAATCTATCATTCCTACGCATCCATAATGTCCTATTGTATGCGTAAAGCTAACTGATTCTGAGGGTTTTTATTTTATCATGAAGCACAACTCTTACGCTGTGGGGTTACTTTCACATATCTCTCCCTCATTACTCATTACACTTATTTTATGTTGTATTCTCTCCCTTTTTATTTCATATCTCTATATTTTATGTTACTGTCAGTAGGTTGTATCGTAATAGTGTAGGATACCCTAAATACTCGATACATGTGCTCTTACTGATTTCATCAGATATTGATATTATCGTGTCTAACGAAATGACTATTGGAAGTTTGGGTGTGTGCTATTGCATTGCCTCTCTGCTTTGTAATTATGGTATTTGATTTCCACTGTCACTTAGAATTGTATTTAGTAGGGAGTGGGGACAGTTCCATGCTGTGATGTGTGCAGTGTACTTAAATGATGAGCTGATTGACTGTAATGGTGTCACTACTCATATTGATACTATTAATGTTGCTATTCTTTGTATTTCCCACTGTTGATTCCATTAATCTCTCCTAATTCTCATGACAAGAATCCACTACAAGACGGCAGACACAAGTTTCGATACCATCCAAATTAACAACAATTATGAGCATCACTTTTCATAGTTTATGGCTACTTTTAACAGTGTTATGCACTGCAGGTATTCGTGCTGACGATATCTTGAATAATTGCTTTGCTGGTAGGAAACCCCCACCGGTAGTATACGTAACTGCCTTGTGTCGTGTGGCGGAACAACTTCGAGGGTTAGGAGGGACTATTAGTTCCTCTCTTCTTACTGTAACTTCCGCGTCAAGTAAAGCATTTAAAGCAAAGGTACAAGCAGAGAAGGCTGTGGAACTTGCCGAGTCAAAAGGCCTAAACGTTACGAAAGCGAAGGAAGCTGCTGTGAGAGCAACACTCGCTGCTGAAGCTGCGGCTACGGCTGTGAGCTATTGTATTATCCATTCTACGAAAGTTGGGTCAATTGCAGAGATGCTATGGGAGGTAGATGAGGAGCTGCATGTTTTTTCATTATGTGGTAACAAAGACAGGGATGTACAAGATACGGCATTAAAGTGTACTGATACAGCGGAAGGTGTAACAGCCCAATCGCTCAGTGAGGCGCTAGAAGGGTTAGCTAAATTAGTTTTTGACGACAACGTTGCTAGAAAGTTGCGGCAGGAAGATACTGTGTTCCAGAGAGAATTTATGTGGTTACAGCAGCACATGGAGGAGGCTGTCCGTGCACAAAAACAAGCTGAGGATGCAGCTGCAGATGCAAATGAAACAGCCGGCCCAAATACGGGGCCAGTTGGAAATTCCGTTGCATCACCTGAAGGGTCAGTGCTGCTACTGATGGCTGGACTGTTTCTCAGTTCTCTACCGTAAGAGGTTGCAACTCCATGAATTGTGATCCCAACCATTCCACTTGTCTCCACACAGTTATGTCCACATACAAGTGGGGCAACAAACATCCTTTCATATTAACCTTATTTTCTATCGATAATTTTATATTTTTTAAAATTTCCTTTATACTTTCACTTTTATTATTCTTTTTACTTTACTTTTCCTTTACAATGTCTTTTCTTTCGAATATCTGTTGTAGCTTTTGTCCTTTATTTTCTTAATTTTTTTTAATTGTGGGGAAAGTCTCGTATTTAATAAATAAGTTTTTTATTACCTTTTTTTTAATTATTTTATTCATGTATTGCACTGAGGTGATTGCGTGTGAGCATCGCCACCTATGCGTTACCATTGTAAAACCGTTTTACTAAAACGTATCATTCCTACGCATCCATAATGTCCTATTGTATGCGTAAAGCTAACTGATTCTGAGGGTTTTTATTTTATCATGAAGCACAACTCTTACACTGTGGGGTTACTTTCACATATCTCTCTCCCCTTACTCATTACACTTATTTTATGTTGTATTCTCTCCCTTTTTATTTCATATCTCTATATTTTATGTTACTGTCAGTAGGTTGTATCGTAATAGTGGGGATACCCTAAATACTCAGTACATGTGCTCTTACTGATTCCATCAGATATTGATATTATCGTGTCTAATGAAATGACTATTGGAAGTTTGGGTGTGTGCTATTGCATTGCCTCTCTGCTTTGTAATTATAATATTTGATTTGTTCTTGCATCGTGTTATGTTTTTATGTGTCTTTTTTGTTTATAGGATAGTATTATTTTTTGTTATGATGTTGAAATTTCGTACTTCAAAAAAAAAATTTAGTGGTGTAATATCCTTTCCTTTGTCGGTTATTTAGTTTTTCTCTTGACACCTTGTTTCTATTGTTATCGACCTTTTTTTTCCCCAGTCTTTTAATCATTTACTTTCTTCTTTTTTAATATATGTGTACTTTATAGTTTCTTTATGTTCTAATATTGCTTGCTCGTGTTATTGTGTTGGTGCGAAAATAATTCATTTTTTTTGTCGTTGTTTCATATATCCTTGTGCATATTTTTCTTTGGCTTCTCTTTTGTAGTAATAAGTGTGGAAGGTGGAGGGCGGAGGGAACGAGTGAGTTTTAATACAAATTAGTCGTAGATGCACTCATGTTGGATTGGTTCGCTGTTACTACTAGTGGGACTTATGTTTTTTAGTATTGTTTGCCGAGCAAATGGAACGGAAGTGAAGCCGCTGGAAGAAAGTGCAGAGGATATTTGTGCGGCCATGAAGTCCCTTAATACCGTAAATAACACTGTACAAAATATTATTACCACCATACGCAATCACAAGGTGAAATTGATACGCTATCTCCAGGATGTAGAGACGGCATTTGAAAGGACGAGTAGCGCAGCAGCTGCAGCGAAACAATACGGGGGAACCTTCCGAACTGCGTCGGTGGCATCAAAAATTGCGAATGACGCAATGTCCAACGCCACGCGGGCCATGTTGGATGCTGAAACGAGTCACAACACGACTCTTATTATTGAGGCGGCGGCGAATATTGAAGCACAGAGCGCGAGAGACAACGCAACTGCCGCCGCTGTGGCACTTCAGGCGATATGGAAAACGACAGTTGGCACTGCCAGACTTCAAGCGAACCATACGGATTGTGTGTATACACCAGCTGATCAGATGTTGACGTCCCAGAAGCTGAATGAGCACAAAGAGAAGCTGGTGGTAACAGATAGCAAATATAATGATGAACACAAGGAGTTGAAGGAGCTTTGGGCGCGGAGTTATCTGAAGCTCTTCCTCCCGCTCGACCAGCTCCATATGTTATTGCAAAAGTTGGAATGGGATGTTGCCACAACGTCAGAGATGGAAACCACTGCAGAAAAGGCAGCTGATGCAGCAGTAGCGGCGCAAGAGGATGTTGAGAAGGCGGCAGAGTTGGCGGCGGAGAGTGCGACAGAATCTGTACGGGCAAAACGATACTCCGATCGTGTCGCAAGGGGGAATATGAAATTTAAAACCATCGCAGGATTTCACGAGGAACCTCTACCCGAGGTCGTCCCTCGTCCCGGGGCAAAGGCATCTGCCGCGTCCGATCCATTGGAAAATGAAGACGGCGCTTTTTATGTGTCCAGGGGAATAATGCCGCTCAGTCAAGCTTTTTTCGTACTTGCGTTTACCATATAACCGCGATTGGCAAACTCGAAGCATAGATATATTTTAATTTCCATTCATGGATGCATATGGACCCGTTCGCAAAATGCTGTGAGGCGGTTTTGCCGAATCTTCACTCTCTGCCTGTTCGTGTGTTGCTCGAGTGAGCCATTCAGTTCTACGTCTGTTGCGCTTGCTTTTGGTTTGGGTTTTGGATTGGTGGTATAGAATGTTGTGTTGTTAAGGTTGTTCGTTTTGTTGGTGTCTTTGCTTTGTCTTGCTTCGCTTGTCCCTCTTCCACACCAATTCTTGAAGCGGTTGTGTGTATAAAGGAGGAAGGAGACAGTTGGGTGTTTGAATTTGCCGACCCCGCACATTGGTCGAATGGCTAGCATGTTTCATTCTTTCGCAGTTCGATGCATATTCCCATATAGATATATTTTTAATATACCAACTTGTGTGTTTGTGAGTGATTTTTTTTGTTTTGCTTTTGCTTTTGTTCACTCGCGTTTGCGTCCTCATAGTTGGTAATATCGGTGGGCCTTGCCATTCACTTCTTCCCTCATTAGACGATTGGTTATCAGGTAGAAGCTATGCTCCATCCTCTTCCCCCTCCCCTCTGTGTGCTTTAAAATAATTCGAAAGTTCATCGATTTATCACACATTTCTCGAAGGGAACTCGTCTTTGCTTCACTCTGTTGAACAATACAACAATTTTTGTCGGAACAGAAACTCATTATTGCTTTTCGCTTTACCCTTCATTATTTATAGATGCGCAATGACAAATAAACAAGATTTATGTAGTTAAACATAGTGGGCACCTTTCACTCACAAGCACTCATGCGTGAGAGTAAATTATAAAAGAAAGATGTTGTCATTTGATGGATTTAAATCTTGTCTGGTCGTGAAAACGTGAAAGAATTCACGCAACTTTGCATTCCTTTGCAGTCGCTTTTTATCGCTGACGGCGCGCATTCTTTACTTTGTGGTCGCTTCTGTTTCATGCCGATTAGTCTGGTGAACAAATGGAAGTGCTATGCCCGAATTTATTAACATAATAATTATTGACTATATGATGCACCGTGATAGGGTTGTGTCGCATTCGGTATTGTTGGATATGAAATGAATTTTTGAACTTGACCACGTGGGTGGGGGTGGGGGGACGCGAAAATATAGTGGCAGTGAGCGCTGCATGGAGCACTTTGGCAGCATTCTGTCGGGTAAGATCTGCATAAACGCGTATACATATGCCTGTAAATATACAAATGCGCACGCACGTAATTGGTTTTCGTTAGATGCAATACAAAGTATTTAGCCGCTCACTTGGTTTCACCCTTTTTTGTGTGCGTGTTTTGCTTTTGATGTCGCTGTCTCTTTTAGTGGGATGCACCTATATATAGATAGATAAAGAGATTATGTTTATGTATTGTGTTTTGTTGCTTCATTACTTGCAAGACCGCGTATAATGTATATAAGCATATACGCAGAGAAGCTGCTTTGGGGAAGGTGACGGATGCTTGGCAAGGTGAATATCTGTTGAAAACCAAGTGGAAACCCCCTGCTTTTATTTCTTTTCTCCTTGTTTCTTGTCGTTGAATAGATTTCTGCAAGTTACCGTTAATATTCGGTGACTGAGGTGTTCAAGAACTGCCATTTTTAAAGAAAAAGGAAAGGAAAACGTCGGTGCACAAATATAAACAACATGAGTTGTTTAAGAAGCATCTCGCTGTCGGTACCTCCGCACGCCCTTTCGACGTTCAGCAGAACGGGAATGTTATATGTTATGTATGTCTTGCTTCTTCTCATGCCCTATCCGCTGCAAGTGCACGGCGCTCCAGCAAACATCAACGTTAAGGTTTTACTTTGTACCTGGAACACGCGTGTACCAAAAATTTTCACCACCGCAGTTAACGCTGGTTTCAATGCGTCAATGGAATCACGCAATTGGACCATAGCCGACAGGGTGAAGGTGCAGGTAGTTCAATCCAGTAAGAGTCACAAAACCCCGGAAGAATTTATCAAAGACGAGTTGAGTAAGGAAACAGACAAGAGTGGCATCACGATTGTGTTTGGCCCCGTAGGTGACGACACTACGCTGGATTCTATTTCTGAGTTGCAGAAGCACGAGGTGGTTGCGTTCGGTCCCATGACTGGATCTGGAGAGGTTCGGCGGTGGGTTCGTGAGCTCTATTTTCTACGCCCAAGCCCAACAATCGAAACCATGGTGCTCATTCGACATGCATTGGGTCATCTAGGTGTATTGCGACTGGGTTTCATGTATCTGCAGGGCCATCATTATGGAGAGAAAGAGTATGAGGTGGCATTGCGGGTAATGGAAGAAATGGGCTACAAACTTTGCGGTGTCTTTGTCGTGTTAAATGTTAACGATAAACCCGCACCCGACAAGGAATTCAACGCAGTGTTTGAGCGTTTTGCAGCTACTAAGCCACAGGCTGTGCTTTTGTTTGGTGCTCCCAAATCCGACACGGGGAGGTTCCTGAGGAAGTTGGTGGCGGACCGACGCACCTCTGGGGCCTACGTCCTCGCTCCCTCTGGGGCGCAGGTGTTTCTGGAACTTATGTGGAAACGAGTTCTGCTTGACAGTCAAGTCTCCCCCTTCCCCGGGAAGCTGCTCATTGCTGGCACCAACCCACTTGCGAAGAACGAACAGTACGTGGCCATAAAACGCTTTCAAGAGGTGATGCGAGAGTATCTGAAGACTCACACCAGCGAAACGGGCATCACGGACCCGAACTACTTCTTGAAACATGACACAGATGGTGAAATGATGGTGTACGGCTGGGCTGCTGGCGAGGTGCTGTCGCAGGCGCTAAGCGTCCCTGAGTGGCTCAAGGACAGGACAACATTCATGGACTCGCTGTATAATCAGCGCCGATACGTTATTGCTGACTTTGTAATTGGCGACTTCGGTGGTGATTGCGAAGGGGAAGCAGCCAAGCAGGGTGCCGTCTGTTATTGCAACCAAGGTGGAAATGTGGTGTACGTGAGAGAGGTTGAGGATGATTTCAGCATGCAAACGCCGAAAGATGGCACGGTGGGACTGGCCGCACTGCGCTGCAATGCTGATTCGGTAACGCTACATTCCCCATTGAATGGGCTTGTTATTTTCTTTGGTGACAACACAATTGCCGTGAAGGCGACCGCGTCGTGGCTTGTTGGCGCCCTTCGCCACGATACCGGGTCACTAGAGTATTCAGGCCAACTCTTTCTGCACGCATTTGGCACCACCACATCCGACTCTGCGAAGGCCCTGAAGGAAGAGAAGAAAAAACGAACTGTCACCGCCGTGTTCGGCATTGTGACGAAAGCGCTTATGAAAATGACCAACACGCTGTTCATTGACCCAATAACAATTGAACCCCAGTTGAACAAGTTCCGGAGGCATGTGATTCACCTCTCCCCAACGGTGGAGCAGCAAATCTACGTGCTAACACGCTACCTCTCCAACAATAGTGGTAAAGAGGCAAATGCCATTGTTTGCGCTGCAGAAGCGCATGGTATAATGAAGGTTATCCGAAAGTCCTTGGAAAAGTGGGGAGGTTCGCTGAATATCTCACTGGTGCGCAGGAGGGGTGCCGCGCTTACCGGCCACCTTCCCACCAGCGGGGCAGTGTTTGTTTTCGGTATATCTGCCAGTGACGTTGATGTGATTGAGAGGCACCTCGCTGCGCATAGTGAACTTCGTGTGCTTGTTCTTTTCTCCGAGGTGGCATTGCTTTATGAAAAGTTTGTCACGGCCTTCAACGGCAGCGCCGCGGCCCCTCGCCTCGTGTTTGCCACCAACCTTCCACACTGGTATGACAATGAAACATCGTCACCAACAATCCGGAAGTTTCACGCCACAGTGGAGAGCCGAGAAAAGTGGACGCCAATGACACTAATGGGCTTCGTTACCGGGACGCTGATGAGTCTGGCGCTCTTGCGCGTGGAACGGGTAAACATGAGCACGCTTGCAAACTTCTTCTTCGTTGAATCCTCCGTAAATGTCGACGACATGCGGTATGGCGTCTTTAGCGACTCGGAGTGTGGTTCGGGGGAAACCGGATATGGTGATATGTGCCGCACCAACTATGGGGCGACGCGCATTAGTGTGTGGTCCATGGCGCGTGTATTTAATGCTTCAATCGAGCTGCTCGCCGAGCCCGTGACCCCTTCCTTGAAGTTTTTATTGGAGTGGGACGGGCTTACCAGGGCGCAGCTGGTAGGAATCATTGTCGGTTCCACCCTCTTCGTGATGCTGCTTGCTGCGCTCGGTGTTTTTATGCACATCACCTTACGTGATGCCCGCGATAATGTGAGTGCACCTATGGACCCGACGGACCCCGTGACGCTCATCTTCACGGATATTGAAAACAGCACGTCGCAGTGGGCCTCACATCCCAATGTCATGGCCGATGCCGTTGCCGCGCATCACTCTCTGATCCGGACACTAATTGGGAACTATGATTGCTACGAAGTGAAGACCATAGGTGACTCTTTCATGATTGCGAGCAAGAGTGCCACGGCGGCAGTGAGGCTTGCCCGCGATTTGCAGCGCTGCTTTCTAAACTACCGTTGGGGTACGGACAGCATCGACAACTTCTACCGTGCTGAGGAAAAACAAGTGGCTGAGTTGAACAGCAAGGCCGAACCCCCGAGCGCCCAACTGGACCCCGAAGTGTACAGGAAACTGTGGAATGGCCTCCGCATCCGTGCTGGGATCCACACCGGGTTGTGTGATATTCGGTACGACGAGGTGACGAAAGGATATGACTATTACGGTCAAACGGCAAACATGGCTGCCCGCACGGAGAGCATTGCGAATGGTGGACAAGTGCTTCTGACACGTGCAACGTACTTCTCTCTAAGTACAGCGGAACGTGAGCAACTTGATGTGACTGCACTTGGTTCCGTGCCACTGCGGGGTGTACCCGAACCCGTGGAAATATATCAACTGGATGCTGTTCCTGGGCGAACCTTTGCGCCGCTGCGTCTAGATCACGAGGCATATGTGGCGGATGAGAGCAGTGATGTTTCCCATACGACCTTCAACGACTGCATGTCAATTTCCTCTCAACTAGGAACAGGTGGGGAAAGTGTTTCCAATGTTTTGCACGCCCTACTCGGCACATTCACAATTGTTCAGCGGCAGAAGGAATTGACGGCAATATGTGAGCGCTGGCGTGTCCCTCTTCCACCCTGGAAGGAAGCCGTGTGGAATGATGAATATTATCAGGAAGCTATACATCGCCTTGCAGTTAAGGTGGGTCACATTGTCGATGTCGCCGCAGTCGAGCGTGTTGGACGCCCTACGGAATCATCGGACAGCTCCTCCGTCATTTTGATTTCTAATCCTGCGGTGGATCAATCCACGGAAGATTTGGAAGGCGATGCTTTTGAATGCGGTTGGGAGGAAAAGGGGAAGCAGTAGTAACGGCAGTAGTGAATTGAAGTCGATCAGACAATTGTGAGTGCTGCCGGCAGCACTTGAGGTAAATTAACGTGAGGCGGTTTTTTTCCTTTCCTCTCTGTTTCTCACGTTTCATCTCTTCTTGATTTATTTTTACTTTTGTGTGCGTGTTTCGTCGTGTTTTGTTTTGCGTCTCAGTTGAACTGTGGTCACATGTCCTCTTTTTACATCTTAACGTTGCCGTCAGAGTGTCTTAATCCATTTATAAATGTTTACATATATATATATGTGCGTGTTTATTTATTTACTTATTTTGTTATTCAAACTGGCTCCGAGGAATGTATGTAGATGTCTATATGTATATTCCTTTGTTTTGTTGCTGTGGGGACGTATCCCACGGGGTTCCCTCATTTAACGACTGAAGAATGAAGGTGAAGTCCACGTAATATTTGGCGGTGGAATGCTTCCTTTCATTTATTTTCATGGCTTGATGGCTTTGGCTTGTTTTAGTTTTAGTTTTAATTTTATTTTTTAGTTTGGGTAATTTATTTTTTTATTTAAAGTTTTCATCCATTTTATTTACCTTTGTTTTTTACCATGTACATTTTTACTTCCCCTCACCTCATAATATAACTGCATGTATGCGCGCGTGTGCATGTATGTATGTGTGTTCCACTCTCCTCTCTCTTTTCTTTCCACTCTTTTTCTTTTTCTTTACCTTCATTTTTTTTTTTGGGTTGTTGTTGTTGTTGTTTTTATTTCATTACATTTCGTAAAGATAACGGCTGCAGTGGTTCTTGTACTTAATGTTTATAAGCGTGTCGTGTATGAAACGTCGTTTGCCTTCACTTAACTCCTCATGCACACAAAAGGTGGATATTTCCTCAATACACACACATATATATATATATATATATATAATTTATATGGATTTATATGTTCTTATGTTTGTTTATGTGTGTGTTTATGTGTATGTTTGTGTGTGCTTGTTTAGATGTTCTGTTTTGTCTTGTTTTGCCATATAAATTTATTACTATTGTGAACGGTTTGTCAAATAATAAAAACATTAAAAACCTCTCCCCTCCTTTCCCCTCCCTCAAAAAGAGAAAAACAGAAAGAAAAAGGAGTGGTAACGCACCGCTCTCCTTTGGTTTATTATTTGCTTAGATTTGTTTGTTTTCTTCGTTGTTGCTGGCATATAATAATCTAAGATTTTGTCTCTTCCATCTCTCCTCTTTTTCTCGGTTGTTTGTTTGTGTTTTTGTGTGCTTTTTTTACTTTGATCAAACGTACATGAATATATATATATATATATATATATATATATATATGTATATTACTTTTTTAGTCCTCTGATGATGTCGGCATTGCTTGGTTGTGTGTGTGTGTATGTAACTGAAATATATATATATATATATATGAAGGGTTGTGACATTATTATTATTACTGTTTACTATTGTTAATGTTATTGTTAACATCTCAATTATTTATTTCTGTTACTGTGTTTTTTTTTACTTTTCATTTTTTAGTTAGTAATGCAAAAAGATAGATTTCATAAAATGCTTTCACCTGCGGCAGCTATCGTTATTATCACAATGAATCGGATGCGTGCACACAGGCCTTCACGCTTATTATTTTATTTTTTAGCGATTGATAACAACAAGTAAAAACACAGATGAAAGCTTCGTTTTGGCAATGGAGAAATTATCATATGCCATTCAATACAAAATTATAATAACTATAATATAATATAAATGGTGCTTACGAATCAATCGGATTGTGTTGGGGACGTGCCGGAAGGCACGTCAACGGGTTTCCAACACACGAACGATCAGGGAAGTGAACGGCAATTGCAACTTGTTTTTTTATTTGTATTTTTATTTTTGCTCTTGAGTCTAATGGTGGTGATGAGCATATTTGTACAGAGTAATTGGGGATGTTTTCATGCCGGATGTTATGGTTTATTACATGAAATGCCCTTTTGGTAAATGCGTTCCATCGATTTTCGTCAAACCGACCGCTGTTATTGTTGTTTTTATTCGTACACGCGCTAAATGTTTGTGGGATCAGTTTATGGTACCGTTCAAAAATGTATATAACACGGCGTTGCATTTATGCATGAAGTCTAGTTAAGTTAAGTGAATTGTTCATTCAGTTGTCAAATATGCGAGTTTGAAACAATGATTAAAGGATGGAACGGTGTGAGGTGCTCGATATCTCTTCTTTTTTCAAAAAAAAAAAGTATATAAAATAAAGCAAGAAAGGATTTGAATGGGTTTTCGGAGGAACTCCTTCGTTAGTAAATTCCTTTTTTGATGCCTCCAGTGGTTTCAGGAACCGAACATAGATTATAACATCTCAAGTGGAAACTTAAATTTCACACGAAAATATGCCTTTTGAAAGTCGTTTACAGCAAATGGCCATTAGCAATGATGTGCGTTGATCCTCCCGCCTAAGAGGTGATAACTTAAACCTTTAAAATGCTGGAAAGAATCTTTGAATAAGTTGAGTGTATGACATTATGGTTCCTTAACTCTAAACAAAACGCCACATATTGTAATGTTGAGGTACGGGGACTTGTGTGTCCCTCTACGCCCATTGGGGAGGGGAGAGCTGCGTATTTTAACTGCATTTGCAGCGTTTAATCCCTCGGTGTGTGGGTGTGGGCCATTTAAGGAATGTACAGCTGAAAGATGCTCCTTGAAACTGCTTTTGCTTTCACCCGTTAAATCCATGAAGCGATGACTTGCAACAAAAGCAGCGTTTGTACGTGTATATTAATATGTTTATGTACGTGTGTGGATATGGATATAAATATTGATATTGATATTTTCCCCTCGAGGATAATAATAATTTCTTTCTTCAAGCGTTTGTCCTGCCCCAGTTACAACAAAGTAACATCCACATGTGTCTTCCTCTGCTGATGATTTTAACGTGACTGCGAGACGTCCACTCGACAATGCGAAGATGTGGGAGAGCATGGCTGCGTTATACAGGTGCTTGCACTATCAATTTGCTCGGCCCCTTATCAAGGGCTTTCGTTTTTACGTGTTAGTGAAGCCACGAATTAATTCATCAGTACCGTTGACTGCTCTTTCCGCTATGGGCGGCATCAGAGATGTAACCGCACCATAATAGTGATGCGCCGGCGCTCATAAGGAATGTGGTTTTCCACCTAAGTAGACTGTGAGGTGATGCTCCATTTGTATATGCGCCGGTAGGGGCCATTTAGAGGCAAATGATATTCGTGTGTGTACACGTTCGCGTGTGTGCATGAGGGCTCTGGAGCTTAAACTGGAGGTGTAAAGCATATACACGCCGACACTTCATTTTTTTTTGGGGGGGAAGTACCAAATCTGACGGAGGGTTTGTCGTTTTCGCCCGGAGGATGTACCATTTTAAAAACTTAGGTTAATCAAATGGAAGAACAAGTCAGCCGTGTTGCTTTCAAGTGGGGTGTTAGTTGTGGGGAGCAGCACACAAGTTAAAAGGAGTGCACAGTGCATGAGTTGCCTTGCGGGGTGGACCGGTTCATACATACGAATATTCAGAGACTCTTTTGGGTCTTTTTTTATTTTTTATTTTAAACTTTGAAGATGCACCTGCTGATTTATAGTTACTCCACATCCGAGCGATGATTGAGTGGGAATGATCGCAGAGAGTCATACGCGTGTCGGCACTCCTGGCTTTTTTTTCTTTTTATCAGCTGAGGTTGGTGCATGTGTAACGGAAGCAGAAGAAGGTAAAGCGGGACGAATAGGAGAGTCTCAGTGGCAAATGGATTCGTTACCGGCATGAAACTAATTGCCAATTCAAAGAGTTTTTCCGCATCTTTCCCAACAAGACGGGAGACGATAAAAGAAACAGGGCTGTGTAAGGGGGGAGGAAAATGGGCGAGCAATAGCCGCTGCAGTTAAAGAGTATGTGCTGCCTTGTGGGAAAGTTTAACGATTTGCATTCCTCAGCGGTGAGGTTAGGAGCGAAAAAAAAATTTCCTATGGAAGAAATCTCGCAGTTGGGTGCTGGGGAAGCCGAAGCGGCAGTTTGGGTCGCGATCATGCAATCCGCATCACTCGTGAAAAAATGTCCGGTTGACCACGCGTTTTTGTCGGTAATTGTGGGTCAGTGGCGCGCTATGACCTCTTCTAAAACCAATAAACAAATTGTCAACGAGGCTAGAACTTAACACATGTGGGTAAAGTCCGTTGTGGTGTAGCCGCTGGTTCGAACAATCCTAAATGCTTTTTTGCAATTTTTTAAGACACTCAACGTTGCTCCTCCCTTTCCCTCACCTTACCTCAGGGAGTATGAGAACGATCCTCACCACATTAGGGTTATTGTTAGGCGTCACGCAGTACTCTGTGGGTGTCCCTGGAGCTGCCCTCAGCGTTGCAGCCGCTAGAATAGTGTGCGAAGCGGCTATGGAACTTGGGAGAGCCGAATCTTATATCTCGATGAAACTGCGCGAAACGCGCGACTTGATCGAGTCCTTGAAAGTTGCTCGCAGACTCCTTGATGGCAAACTGCAGCGGGACAGACCCATCGGGGAGGAGTGCCTGAACGCAGTTAAGCTTATCGCTCACGCAGATGGTCTGGGTCGCAAACTAGAGTCGCAATATTATGAGTTGGAGAGGATAGGGTTCAAAACCGCCTCCAAGTCCCGGCTGGCCTCCGGGAGACTCCACGAATTTATTTTAGTGTTTTCCCAGTGGCACGACGGCGAGGGCAGATGCATTGCCAACGGGGACGAGGAGGGCGACACACAGGGTGAAGTCACGCTGCGCCGTTGCATGAGCAGTTTGGTTAACGGAAGCTACGAAGACGGTGGCGGCGGCGTCCATCACAACTTCCCGCGTTATCTGAGGGAATCATTTCAGAATCTTTTTACGCTAGATGAGGATGTATCGCTGAACAAGGATAATGGATGTCCTCTGACAAGGTGGAAAGTCATCCGCAACGCAACGGCAAATGCCACGGGACGGAGTGGGGCCGCGGAAGATGTTAGGTGGGCAGGTGGGCTTCTTATTGTCACAGGTAACGGCCCCAGATGGATTTCAGACATTGAAGGGGTCCCGATGCTATCCAAAACGAAAACTAGCCTTGGAAAATTTGTGTCGATGTCCAGTAAAATTACCAGTGCCTTCAGTAATTTTATGGGAATAGTTTGGGCAGACAACCCGTGGTTGGTGAACAGCAGTGAAGTGGACAGTCTGGTCATGGGTGTTGACCTCTACATCTTTATGCACCCTTCCAGGGACTTCCAGATCAATGAAAGGGACCTAGACCGCCTGACAAAAACTTATTGTGGCGAACCCCTCCCCGCTCGCGTGCGGCTCAGCGACAAAGTTGCTGACGGAAAGGACGGAAATAGTGACGTCTCGCCTCGCGGCCCTGTAGTCCCCGCAAATATATCTGAAACCAATACGATTTTCGGTAGCGATGATGACGATGAAGATTACAATGGTTTAACGGAGGTTAAGGCTGGGACCGAGCTTCTGTCGTTGTTGTTTCCCCTCGTGGCAATAAACTTTTTTCTTGTCTGATGTGAATGTAAAAGAAAGAAGTAACTGGCTCGTATATCCATTGATCTCTTGTATTGGGTAGAGCTCGCCATTTTGCAGCCTATGCGTGCCACAACATCTGTCACCGTGTGTAACAAGTGAAGTTCCAGTTTACCTTGGTCATTGCATTTAACTTTCCTAAACCTCCATCCACATCGTGCACTCCGCCAGACTGTAGCGCGGGAAGTTGTTGAAAAATGTGAATCTCATTGCATCCTTTTGCAATCCGAATTTCATGGTCCACGCAAGCATGGGTCAGAAAGCATTTTTGCCAACCTCGGAAGTCACAACCAAGGAACTCATAAAAAGGGCTCCTTCCTCCCTGGTACAGTGCGCTGTCAAAATAAAAGTCCTGTCCCCCTTTCCCTGACTGTTTTCTTCGCCGGTTAGGGCGGCTGCAGCGTTGGTAGAACTAGGTGGTATTTCGCGCTAAATCCTTATTCCAAATGACGATAGAACGCATCAAATGAGAGCAAACACAAAAAATTCGGTTATGACGCTGTTGTGATGCAGTCATTTCGGAAAGATATGCAAAGGCGGTAGTATTCAACAGCGCAGCATTGCCGTTAAGGGAAGCGGCGGCTAAGGCGATGGGACAGCGGCGGACCCAGCATGCCGAAAGCTGAAGCACATTGTAGGTTCGTAGTGTTCAAGGAACGAACTGCGCCTGCGTTTACGGTGCATGTCAACTCCAAAAATGCGAGGAATCAGCGCTGCTACTGAGAGGATTGTTGATTACCACAGGAAGTGGCCCACTAACATGGTGCAGTGCGGTGCAATGAGGAGATCACTTGCTCACTCGACTCACAGAGAGAGCTGAAGAGAATGCTACGGCCAAGTTAGAGCCAAGTGTACTGGACAAGATTATGAGGTGGGAACAAATAGGAACTAACAAGAATCAAAACTACGTCTGTAAGGTACACAAAGAAGAGGCGCATTGAAGTTCGCTTCATGCCGCACTATTTTTCTGGTGGCCGGATTTGAAAGTGGAGAAGGGGAAAGGAAGTCAACGAGTGCCCGAAGCTTTTGTAATCATGTGGCTGAAGGAAGTTGCTCCAAAATGACGTGGGGAATGGCCGCGCAGCTGAGGCAGGAGAAAAATTTGTAGTAATTTAAAATGAAGGTGAGGGGAGTCAGCCGCTTATTCGCTTAAACGCCTGCACAGCAACCGTGGGGGAAAAAAATGAATTCAGAGATACGGTAGAGGCAGATGTATGCACACAAGAAGCCGGTGTGGTCCCTTGGCGGCTCCATTAATTACCAAATCAGGACGAAGCCATTGTCAAGCACGATGAGCACAAAGCCGAAGATAACGGCTGGTTCATCCGCTTACACGCACATTTTTCAACAACCAGATGCTTTTTAACTTTTACTAACTGTAATCATATGCATCTGAGTTAAACATAAGGTCAATAACTTCCAAAGAGAGTTTCGATCGTAACAATAACAAGATATGTCTCCGGAATTTACGGTAAACACCAACCAGGCCGAAGTATCCTCACCAGCGTAGCAACACAAAAAGTAAGGGTGAGTTCCTATGGAAGAGAAACCATGCGATATTCCGGTAAGGCACTTGAAACCCTTCAGTAGCAGACGGTATCCACGGATTGTTGCCAACAAACATGGTATGAGAATCACAACACACAAGGGGGAAAGGAAGAGCAATTACTCTTTGAGTCTCAATACTTTTAGAGGGTCAAACTCTCATCTGTCATCTGTCCCACGTGGCACTCTCACACACCACATCAAGGGTGATGAGAAAATTTTTTGTGGGAGCATATGATGATCTGTGAGTTGGCGAAAAATGGAGCATATTTGCAGCACTGCCGTTTTGGTTATTTTCTACTCCAGCACTTTTGATACAGTGGACCATATCGGGGTTGTGCAATAAATGCGTAAAGTTTGTGGAGAATAGTCTAACACCCTCTGCACCGCATCCTTACCAACAGAAGGAATGGCAGCAGCTCACTTAGATAAATCACTTCCCCCTGACAAGAATAGTTTAACAGAGGGCAGGTGAAAGGCACAGTGTTCAGCCTTTTACTGTTAAAAGCTGCAGTTACCTCCATTTATTTTCTTACCAAACATCCCAAGACACAGCCTCCATAATTTAGTGTAGCTTCTTAGCGGAAGACTCGACAGTAAGGGAAGGACCTGGATGGCTCTTCAGAAGGAACTGAATGTTATAGCTGTGATAGGAATCCGTATTTACTTTAGATAACTCGTCACGAAGAAAACAGGGTGTGAGGTGTTGAGAGGACATTTTGAGGCCACAGTGATGCTGATACGCGGCGATGCCCACTCCATGCTGAATTTATATCCACACCGTTAAAGTGCTGGTAAATCGGTTATCCGCAGCACCTTCTTATCCATAGAGTGCAAAGTGAAGAATACAAACTGACATTGACACTTTTCATTACTTCCAACATGTATTACACACGCGTTACTCAGATGTAAGATATCGTGTGATTACAGGAGTTATTTCAAATATCAAGAGAGCTATGGAGAGTAATGGTTTCCTGATCTTTTTTCACCCAATCTGTCATTTTATATAGTTTCTTCCATGAGATTTCAATGATACGTAACAATAATGTGTGGTGGAGCGTATATGTGAAAAGAGGAACTGAGGGCACTTTTACCCTTGTCACCGGGTAAAATGAATTAGGAGCTATGGAGCACTTTCTCATTGAGGGTTGAGCCCCTGCTACACTTTTTCACGGGATTCGTGCGAAGAGAACACAAAATAGTTATGTTTTAGCAGTAGTCGTGAAAATCTTACTTTTTTGTACCTGAACTAATAACCCCGAGAACACTGAAACACTTCCATGAGATGTGTGGAAGAATGCCAAAATGTCAAGAAAGCTCGAAATACTTCACTGTTTGGTTCTTTTTTAATTTTGCTAAAGAACAAGGGTGAAGCATGCAAAGAAGTATGTACTGGGTTGTATTTTTAGTGGCGGTACTGCAGGGTAGTCATTTAGTGTCGGGGCAGGATATAGTCAACCAAAAAGAGTTTGAAGCGTTGTGCCGAATTGTAAATTGGGCAGAAGAAGGACTGAAGCAGATAAATTTGGCACGACAGATTACCCAAGAAGCTCAGAAAATAGGCGTGAGATATCTTGAAGTAGTCGGTGAGGAAGAGGGTACTAAACTCGCCGACAAACAAGAAAAGTCTTGTATGAGCAATGAAATGGAGAGTCGCGAGAAAAACTGTGTGCTGTACAAAATATTTTGGGAAGTGGCAGAGGAAGCATTAAACGAAAAGCATGCCAGATTGCAAGCGCCTCACAGAGCAGTGAGTACTTTGGAATATCATACAATGGAAAAAATAAGAGAAAAAGCTATAGAGGCAGCGGATATATATCACCACGTTGGAACGAAACTCTTTGACCTCAAAGCAAATAATATGGAAGAAGAACTTAATAAAGCACTTTATGGAGAAATGTACTCAGTAGATGAAATAAAGCCGGGAGGAGACAGAAGCAGAGTGTGCGGACAAAATTTGCAACGGTTGCAGACCACAGGAGGACAATCACTAGCGGTGGATTTGTTGTGCTTGTGTGCAACACACAGCTCTTGGAATGGAATAAAAGTATGCTGCGCAGACTGCACTACGGGAGAGAATAGCAATGAATGGGACCCAGAATCAAACGGAGTACACCGCTGGAAATTTCTGAAACAAAAGTGTGCGGATCATAATCTAAACCATAATGATACAGAAGAAAGACTGCGTAATGCAGAAGAAGAAATTATAAAAGCAGTAACTAAAGTAGATCTACAACAAAGAAGCAGAGTTGTGTACAGGTTGGGAGAAAAGAAAAATAATCAAGTAAACAACTGCGGGGCGGGTACTGGCCGCGGACATGGAATATGCGTGCTATATCACGTACGTGGAGAAGAGTTGCCCTGGTTGAAAGCGTTGCAAAAGGTAGAAAATGAAATGAAAGTTACGCTGAAAGATAAAGAAGATAAGTCAGCTAAGCTAAAGCGGATGGAAGAACTAAATCAAGAGATAGAAAGCTTAATCAAAGGTGATACGGGGCGAGGAGGGCAACGGGGAAGACAGAAACGCAGTGTCAATCCCGAGAACAGTGTCCCAGAAAACCCAACCGCCCCAAGCGACTCAACACAGTCAACCACACATACCAATGAAAAAAAGAGAAGTGCAAGGAAACCAATATCAACAGGTAACAATGCATCCAAAAGCTACGGTGGAGATGAGGTTGATTCCTCTGATTCCAAATGCAAGGGAGAAAACTCAGCATGCTCAGATTCACCAGCAAACCCAACAGTAAAAAGCAGCAAAAGTGCTATAAATGGTCCACTGGGATTAATTTTGCTTTTGGTATAAACGAAAAGCTCCAACACAAGGTAAGGAAAAAGAGATGGAATTGGTTGTGTTTGCGGCATCTCAATATTCCACACGGAGTGGGATGGTGTGCATTTCAAAACTTGTACAGGAGACATGTGATGCGTCAGAGCAATCGTGCTCAGCAGTACAGCCATCCAGGAAGCCTAAACGAAAGAGGGAAATGTTGGGAGGGTTTATGCTTCGTGACACTGGTAATGCGTATTGTTGAGAACCTTTTCATACCAAAAGGAACACTACAAAAACTGAAAGCATTTACGAATGATGGGAAAGCTCATAGAGGCTATAAACATCTAAGGTGTACCAACCGTACTAAGTGGGCAGTGTGAAAATAAAAAAGTATATGTTGTAGAGAATGTCGATACCGGAAGGCTACACAAATGGAAAGGAATAATAAATACAGAAAAAGGGACGTCATAATATTTTACTGAGCTCCATGCAGGAAGTGCAAGGGATATTTGCAATGAGGAAGTTGGGGAGGTTTCAAACAAAAAAGCGAAAACATATGAGTGATAATGTTAATGTAAGTAACTGAAGGAAGTGTTGCTTTGGAAAAAGACAGAAATAACTAAAAGAGGGTTGACTGGAGAAAATGATGCCAGGTGAAACACATAAAAAAATGAGTTCGGGAAGCATATTTCGAACTTGGAACATAAAGACAAAAGAGCAGGAAAATTTGTGGGAAATGGCATGTTATGTATTTGCATCGTTATAGCAAAAAAAAACTGTTTGGTGTGTCGAATGAGTGAAGGAACTGAGGCACTCAAAACCGCTGAATAAGAAAATAGAGAAGGAAAGCCATGGAAAGTAATGAGGGAATAACATGAAAGGCGCACACACAGACACGCACACTTGATAGCGGGATGTGAAAAAGCAAGGAGTGAAACGAAAGCCTTCATCGCTATGATGGTTAAGAAATACGACACCACCAGAATGCGCTGCAGAATTTTAAAGCAGACGAATTATTAAAGGGATCAGTATTATTGGCTTAAATACCTGTGGTACTAACCTTTGCGGTGCTTGAAGTGATGGCATGAAAAAGATTAGAGATACCCTCTTCTGTGTTGTGTCAGATACATGGAAAAAGAAAGTGTGTGCTTGGCCTAAGGATGTAATGTGCTAAACCATAAGGCAGTAATAAAATACCTCAAAGCAATTCTATCGCCAAAAGGAATCGATGGCGCCGTGGTTCAGACGAGAAATATCACACTACAGAATCCGACATTGCATGGGACGCAACTACGTATCAACGCGGCAGTGATATAAGCTATCAAAGCAAAAAATGATGCAATCACGGAGGTTTTTCTTACAGCAGCGCTGTCTACCATGGAAAATGCAGTAACCACTGAAAAGGAGGCAACATATGTGAAGCAACAAAGAGGTAGCAGTAATTGCTGTAGCAACAAGATTGTGAGTGTAAGTAAAAAAAAGGAAGCTAAACTACGACCCAAGGATATTTAGAGTAGTATCGAAACTGCCACAGCATCACTAATGAATGCATATTTACCAAATGCGAATATGTATGTGTATGTGAATATATACGTACATCAATATTCTACAAAAATATTGCTTTGCAGCGTGTGAGACTTTCAAAACATTTTTTGTGGAACACTTAATCATAATTGTTGTTAATGGAAATTTGATCTATGGATACCTTCTTTTTGCTTCATGTATTTTGAATTTGTTTAGGAGGAAAATGGTAATATCTCTGAGGTAAACTCTGGGAGAAACTAAAAAGTGCTGGAGGAAATTTCTGGGTTTTACAGCAGCAATATCATGAAATACAACAGTGATTAAAAGATCTGTAACACGGGAGTATGTGCTTTTGCCATTGTACAATTTTCTTGATATATGCATTGAAGTGATTTGAATGAATAGAGGTGCAAGTCTCATGGAACATGCTCTTCATTCAAGCAACGTTTTTTAGGAATATGCAGCAAAAGTCGAAAAATGACTGACGTGACAACCAAAATGGCTTCCCTATTCTATTAGTGAAAATTCGAATCAAACAGCACATAATGGAACTACATGAAGAATCAAAGGAAGTATGATATCAAATTCCTAACCTATTGTATCAAAATCCTCACACACCTTTCATAAAGGTATTTTGACGTACATGTTTGAATTGAAAACACTCGATAAAATAATCCATGTGATCTGCATATGAAATGTGTGATGAATTCTGTCCAATCGTGCTAATCTCTCTATTATTGTTAAACCTCACCTTACCATTTGTTTCAGTAAAGGCAAGAAAAAAATATTAAATGATGAAATACTGTTAAGCAGCGAGGGTCCAAAGTGGCATTTTTTCCGGAACAGATAGTAACTATCTGAGAGGAGTTTAATGAACCGCGTACAATGATAGTGTCAGCACACCAAGTCTTGGAACCGCATAAACAGACTAGAATAACCAAAGGGGAAGAAGTGACGCCTGCTGCTATACAGTAACTAGCTTCAGAAGCAAAAAGAAAAGGCTGCTCAACCCTATGGAAGCAATGTGACCTTCTTTCCCCTAGTCCTATTCCTGCCGCTGTGGTGCATAATATTTTGATAGCAATGTAATGCAGCATTCAGCCATAAACATTTTAACCATAAATATAGCAACTAATATGTGAAGGTAACCCATGGCGATACATTCCATATGGAACAATACCACATTGTTAAATATACGCATTTAATTAAAACTATAGCACTAAATTGAAAATGAAAAATTAGAAGAGAAAAAGATATGAATTATGAAGAGAGGCATATTCTTCACTAACATGCACTTGTTTCAATACAATCATAATTTCAAATTACTTTAAATGATAAGTGGCCCAATATCCTGAAATGACACAATAACAATGATTTCATTATAGCAACTGTAAAATAATGATATGAAATAAAATAAATAATATAAATAAATTAAGATACAGCAAGCACTGCAGAATATATTTTACTACTATATATAAACATTTGCCAACAGATGAATAGCTTTACTCATTGGAAGAAAATAATTAAATTCAAACTTCCTATGATTCTGCTAGTGTTTGTCGGCTACATGTGGGACTCAAAAAAAAAACAAAAGTTTATTTTAAATAAACATGAAGAAAAGAAAAACTTCGCATGAAACCATAAGGGTATCCGTGTGAGTTATGTGCTACTGTCAAACATAGTTAACTTCACAACCCTCAAGAAAGAAAGAATTTAATAATAAAAGTAAAATTCCAGGTAAAAAATAAAATAAAAATTAAGGAAATATAACATAATTATGCTTAACTAACTGTAACGTGAGGAATGTAAAAATAACAAAATGTTACTCAAAATTTAATGTTATCAATGCTTTCCTTCACAAACAAAAACTGTCACATCTCAATGTGTTCTTTCAAATTAATTTAACGGAACCAGATATGTTTGTATAATATTCTACAATGTCATTTGGCATTGTCCGATGCTCACTCAAAAAACTTATTCGTTTTGTTGCGATATAGCTGTTGACAGTGTTGTGCTCCTTTTTTTATTTTATTTTTTAACATACCGCTGCGCACTTCCGTCATCCCCTCAATATTCCTGCAGTTCCCATCATAAAAGAAACAAAAGAAATCCATCAAAATAAAGTAACTGGAGTCCAAGATGTTGTAGAGCGCAATGTATTTATTTTGAATAATGGAATCCTGTGATATCAGAGACAATCATCTGCAATGAATAAACTGAAACATTCATTGACTCATGCCACTAAATTAATAATTAAATTATTAAACACATATTCCCATCGTGTGGTAAGTAATTCAAACAATTCTGTGACCACATGAAATACTCGAAGAAAAAGGAAACATATACAATGCATAAGCCATTAGTAAAGTATAAATACAGTTTTTGGTATCGAATCCATCATATGTTACAAAGTTGCATTTCACTAACACACAAGAGCACAATTTAACTCATCATCATATTTCGAATCATCAGTGATAGAGCTTGGCAACTGTATGATTCGATAACTCCAACATTTGCCTTCACTCTTACAACCTTTACCAACTTGTTCATAACTTCATTGATCTTCCAGTCAGCCGTATGCTCAATGATATCATTATAGGAATATTCATCCGACTTCTTCATAGTTTCCAACGCATCATGCACACTTTTCAGGCGCCATTCATAACAGCCTAAACCAAATATATAACGAGGCAGAGGCCCAATTGAATTAATACGTCCCTCCACTATTCTCCACTCATCTTCAAGTTCTCTCTTCAGGTTCCTCTGCTGCCTGCTCTTCACGGAGTGCCCTACAAATATTGATAACTTTCTCCATGCCACAAATGCCTTCATGTCACGCACATCATCGCAGTTCATAATAATTTGGCGGCCTCCAGTAATTGTAGTCCACTCATCAAAATGGCCACTATTCGGGGAGGTGAGGAGAGTAACACCCCAAATATCGGAGGGCAGTTGAGTGTATAATAATTTTTGCATCATCCCACTTATGTCTATAATGATGTGACCTCTTTTTTCATATTTCATATTATTTATTATCCGGACAGCAACTCCCGAGTCTTCGTACCGCACAACCCTCTCTCTTTCACCATCCTTTCTGTTGTATATTAAGTAGGCGATTTCTCCCACGAAATATGCAACAACATCAAGCATTCCTTCATGGAAGTGAAGCAATGAATGAAGCAAAAATGATCCAAGGCCACATGATTTACCAATACCAGGTGTACCAATAACAACATGTATCGGTGGCCTCACAACTGACCTGTCCACCCACCATGCTTTCAGCACTTGTTGGATTATATACCACACGCGCATGATTTCGCGACGGATATATACATGCTGGGAAACTGCCTTGCACTTCTCACTGTAACCCAATACAAACCTGTTGTGTGGCCAACCTCTCTCCGATGTAAGAACAATAATTTCTAAACCATTGGATCTCTCCTCCATTTCCGAATCAACATCTGCAGGTTCAGGAATTATATTCACCTCGGCTTCCGCCCACATGCGCTGTGGTCTTCCATCGAATACTTTTATACCAAGTGGCTCTGTATTATAACCCGACATCACATAACTCCATTTCGCATTATAAATGGATTCATACACTCCTTCAAGTTCGACAGCACCATCAGCTGTTTGTGCAGCTCGCTTTTCCGCTCTCTTGGCGGCCGCCAACGCTCCATCCAACCTTCCCCTCGCCATGGGACCAACAAATTCTCTTATTTCCCCTCTTCCCTTCTCCTCCCACTGACTGAGGGAAGAAATTTCCCTTTCATTAAGGTAGTCTACCTTCTCAGACAAATAAATAACTGTCTTCAGTGTTTTAAACTCATCCGTATCCTGTATATCCTCAAGAATCTCAGCATCAACAATATATCTTCTGGGATTCTTAACAAAAATGGGCATCCTAACATTTTCTGCTTCAGCCACCGCAAAAGTCCCGCCAACGAACTTCTGAATAAAGTCATTCACTGTCATATTACGCAGAACCTCATACCGTTGCAGCAATACATCTTCCAGCAGCACATCCCTCACCTTACTGTTCATTGTCCAGTTGGGCCCCTCTTCAGTTCTCTGCCGTATCTGTGGAGGCTGAGCAGCAGCAGCAGCAGGAGGAGGCGGTACATTTTCATCCCGTGGTCTCCTCATGGGCCCTTCAAAATTACCTGCCACTTGTGGATTTGCATTATTTCCTTGTGGAGCTGCGGGATTATTTGCTCTTGACATAACTCTTTTAATATTATTAACTTAACTTTTTTCTTGATAATACAAAAATATGATGATGATAACAAAAGAGTGTGAACAGTGTAACATAATATCAAATGTGATAGAGCGCGTTAATGTTTATTCACTATAGTTTGTATAATATGATATCATAATGTATTTGGTATTGAGGGGAACAATTTCAAAATATTGTGGCTGTAAATAAATATTTCCCTTGCTTCATTGTCATGCGCTAAATATAAAAGTAATGAATTTCATACATCACCAGTTCCAACTGCAGCTAGAGTGCAAAAAAAACAAAAACATCCTCGAACATCTGCCAATCCAAAACAAATAAAAGAATAAAAGTAAAAATCAATGGGCAATGATAATAAAGAGGAAAGCTGACAAAAGCTCATCGCAACACAAACAAACATACAAAAACCGTTCCACTAATTTCCACTCTTGTTGATCCGCGACCACAGGTTCCATTGGCTCAAGGTTATCCATTCAAACACAAATATAGTTCCCAAAGTGCTTCACTCCTGAGTCCCACTTACAGTTAAGAACTTCCTTCTTGAGTTGATAAATAATAAAACCATCCCCATCATCTTTGCATGAAGGCAACCGTTACCATCATGGGCACAGTTGCTGCAGCTTCACGAGAAGTGCATGTCCTGAAAAGACCCTTGTGATGGCGTGTAAAACTCCAGTGCTCCCTTTATTAACTGATGGGGAGTCGATTCAAATTCACTAGTTCCTCGTTTTAGTTAAGGCATCGGAACCCCAGCCGAATATCTTCAGGTAATTTCACTTGGGAGAAGAATGACTTTAGATCAAACAATGCTACAGACTGGTCATGGAGAGTATTTAAATACTGGGAAAAGTGACACAATGGGAGATATGCCTCATAATCATCCCTGCTCTTTTTAGCCTTTGGTCATGCAATAAATCAACGCCTTCTTCCAATTCTGTGTTTCCTCCATCACAAATAATGGCACATAACCCATCCTGTCGTATGTCTCTTTGAAACTGTGCTAATGATACGCGGCTGCTTCATTATTTGGGCATCCTTTTCTACAATGTGCAATTTCAGATTCCCTGTTTGATACTTTCTCTTTCCACATCATCTGTGCTATTCATAGTGCTCCAAACCTCATCAAATTGTTTACTCGCTGCTTGCATCATCCTCTGTCAAATCCACGGAAGGGAAACCATTCCCACATTCATTTCCTATTGGAGAGTCAAAGTCTTTTTTTTCCTCATCCCGTGATGTCACCTTTGTTTTTCCTTATGAGTGTCAAGGAATGCTGTGCCATCGATAATTTGGGAAGGTATTCCCTGTTATAAGTCCCGGTTTCCCTCACACTGAGGCCGCACATTCCTTCCAATTGTATCTTACATCAAAAACATTAAAAGAATCGACTTGCTGACGGCAGCTGTCACACATCTGAGATACCACACTGTGCCTCGTGGAAGTTCCATTGTGTAGATGTGCTTTCCCAATTGTATTAATAATATGTTGTCAATGTTGTGTTCCATTGCAACTACTGCCGCTGCGCGTGTCAGCAGTGCTCTTCTCTTTATGGGATGTTCTATCATTACGTATGGTCGTTTCAGTATGGTGTCATTTTCCCCTTTGTGGTAATGGCTATGAACTTCTTCCCCTTTCCTCCAGAGGTTCCTCCCTATGACTTTTCTCACACTGGCAATATCCTTTTCCCAGTTGATATTTACGTATCGTGCGGCTCTGTGGGTATCGCTTTTGAATTTCTTTGGAAGGTTCCCTCCAAAAAAAATCCACTATTGAGGCTTGCTTGCCATGTGAGTGTGGTATAACATTTTTCTCTTTTTTTTTGGAGCTGTGTAATTTCTTTTTGCCATCGCATGGCTGGATGCAATTCATTCCATTGATATTGCAACTGGATACCACTCTGGACGGAACTTCCTGCAAGATATTATCGAATCCCCATTACAACATGTGTTGTGTATGTTTGATGGGTTTACCTGTTACCGTATTGTAAAGACAGACCCCAAAACAACATCCGCGTCGGTGTGTCCAATAGAAATGATGGAAGAGCTCTCCTGTACTGAAATGGCGTTGCTCTCTGAGAGTCGTAAACTTACAACAACAAATAGAAGTGCAGTTGCATCCTATGCTGGCATGCGGTAATGATTTTCCGCCAATGCATAAAAACACCACATGATGAATTCCCTATCGCTCAAATGTTTTAGTCCTCAGTCACATTCACTTTGCTATTCTGTGGGTTCCTGAAACCAATGCCATGATGTACGGACAGCTTTGTGTTTGGGAACTGCAATAAAAATAATAATTATTATTATAACTCCTTTCACCAATGAGTTTACTATTGGTTGTAAAAGTGCTCTTGGTGTCACTCCATTTTCCTTTTTTGAGTCCCCAGCTGCTGAGGGACTGTAGAATTCATTATTATTACTTTTTTTTTTTAAAAGGTTAATGCACCGTTTTATTCTCCACCCTTTTCAGGTGAACTTCCTCCTGTACGGTTTATACTTTCCCATTGTAGAATGTTTCTCAAGGTGTTTCCTTCATGAAGCTTTGGCTATTGCTATTTTTAAAGGCATCTAAACTCACTGCTTCCGTGGTATGTTGTCGTATTATAATTATATATTATATATTATATATTTTAATATATATATATATATATAAATGAAAAAAAATATATTTTTGTTATTGTTATTGTTAGTGTTGTTCTCTTCTCTTTCTGTTGGTGCAAATTCATTTATTCGACAAGTTGCACTGCAATGCCTTACTCACTCCACCACATGTGTAAGACATCGTGTCTGTTCACTTTTATAAAAACTCAACAACGGCAATAAAAAAAAAAAGAAAAGAAAAATTCACTTGATGTGTTTTTCTTTTTTTTTCTTTACTTCGTGCACCCACGCCCTTTTTACACATAAGTTTCGGAAACTCAATTATTTCTCTAAAAAATGTTCATCTTTTTTATTTTATTTTATTTTTTAAATTCCTTTAGTGATGTGGGTATACTAAAAAGTGGGAATATTTGGCACTTAAAAACTTATACACCTTCCTTATTGTATATAATAACTTCATGGTAAAAGTAAAACAATATAGTTAAATAATAACCTCATGAGAAAACATAAGCGCAAAACATTCTAGACGCAAGCTTTTAATAAAAGTAAATATATTAAAATGAAGAAAAGGAGAGAGAGAGAGATAGTAAATGGAAATAGAGCGAGATAATAAATGGAAACTAAGCGGATGCACGGAAAAAAAATTTTTTTTTAAAAAAAGAAGAGAAGAGGAAAGTTATCCTCTCCATGCATAAACTTACAAATTTGCGACTGCACAATATATATATATATATATATATAATGAATATAAATAAATACAATAATAAAACACATACATGCACATGCAACGTCTATACGCCTGCTTCGCTTTTCATCAAGCTCTGATGAATTAAAACGAAGAGGAAATTTTGCAACAAATCAAAAAACAAAAAAAAACGTGTTTCGCCCAAAGTAACACCCGCTTCGGTTGGTTGAAACGATACATTTCGTGTAGGTGTCTGTCGATCATACATTTAACGTTAATTATTTAACGTTAATTATTTTTTTTCTCTTTTATTTATTTTCCCCTCCTTTCCTTTTATTTCGTAAATGTTGGCCTCATGATCTTGAGAAGTGTGACAGTTAATTCTTTGTTTGTTATTTAGGTGTTGTTTTTATTTGTTTTGTTTTGCATGACAACACCATCAAACAGCTGCAGAATTTTCCCTTTGACCACCATGTGTTAAACAAATAAATAAATAAACAGGAAGAGAGGGGAGGAAAGAAGAAAAACAACAACAACAACAAAAAGAGGAGGAAAATTAGAAAGGACACCAGAGTGTGTGTGGAAGAAAGTTTACTCAACTTTATTATGATATAATACTAATATTAATATTAATATTTTAAATATATAAGTAAATATAAGTGTATATATATATTTATATATATATATATATATATATATATATATTTATTTATTTATATATTTGTTATTTGGCGTTTTAACAGTAATGTTTCCTCTTGAGTGAAGGTGTTGAGAAGTTCTACCCGCTGATGATATTCCTCCGCTTCAATTTGGTTTCTGAATTGCATTTCTTTGCAAAATATATCACGACGTAAATACGCATACCGTAAAGTTTCATATCCCTCCGCTAACCGATGTAAAAGTGCGCTGTCAAAACCGAAAGAATTGTTGGAGGACCTTCGCATAACTGAATTTACACAAGAGGAATTCATTTAATACATGCGATGATTTGTCTTTGTTTATTTTTTCTTATATATATATATATATATTTCCTTTTCTTTGTGTGTACTTATCCTTCTTTGTTAATATATATATATATATATAAATAAAAATAAAAAAAACAAATAAAGAAAGAAGAAGTGAATGTAAATATATAAACGTCAATATACAAAACTCACAAACAATTATAAGATACGTGAAGTTTAAATTGAAAATCGCTAATAATAACCACCATACATATAACACACACACACATATATATATATATATATAAATATAAATGAACATACAAAATAAAAATAAAGCAAGTACTAATAAATAAATACATATAAATATGTACAAATACAGGTATACGCGCATGCATATGAAATGGTTCATTTTGTTTTACTTCACATGAGTTTTATGTTGACGCTAAAATCCACACAAACTTGTACAAATATATACATATATATATATATATATATTCATATATTTATTCTCCCAACGCTAATAACAGGAAACCAACCACATGTCATTGCAACCTTCGCACAATCCACTTACAAAAATAAAAAAAAAAGGAAAAGATCCGAATAATTTGGAATCGCAGTGACTGCATTTCCCTACAAAATTCCCCGTGTACTTCAATTATATATTAATTATATATAAAAAGGGGGAGGAAATGTTCACCTACTGCACAAATTTTACTCCCTTATTTTCATATATTTTATTTTATTTTTTTTTTTTGCTCAATTCCACGCCGCTTCTGTGAGTGTTCAAAATAATAATAATAATAATAATAATGCAAAAGGCAGCAGTACTTACTCATATATATATATATATATATATATAGAAATTGAAATAAAAATATATTGGATAAAAGAAATGAGATGGTTATGAAAACAAAAACAAAAAAAAAAGAGCGCTTGAATAAAATGTTGAAAGTGGCGGATAATGTGAAGAGGAAAAGTTAAGAGATTTGACATGAAAACTTTTTTTAAAAAAAAAGAAAAAGAAAAGAAAAAACAAAGCGGCCGTCACAGACACGCACTTTTTTTTTCTTCTTTTCTTCCTTCCTTTCCTTATTCATCCCTTTTTGGTTGCCGCTGTTGTTGTTGTTGTGTTGTGTTGTGTTTTTTTTTTCAATTTAATTCAATTTAATTTAATTTAACTTAATTCGAAAGCGATAACTTAACACCCAACGTGTTAATGTCCCGTTTGTTTGGCAGCCGTCACTGCCACAAAAAAAGAAAAACATGACTCGCACACAGGCGCTATAATATAATAATTATCTAATATATATATATATATATTATTTATTATTTATTAATTTATTTATGCAAATCTGGAAGCAGTTATTACGAAGTTCATGTTAAATACATAACAGCAACAACAACAACAATAATAATAACAATAATAATAATAGAGTAATAGAGCTAAGAAACATATAAACTTTCTTTCTTTCCTTCTTTATTTTTTTATTTAAATTTTTTTTTAAAAATGCACTTAAAAGCAACTTTCCTCCACGTTCCTTCCATTTATATATATATATATATATTTATTTATTTTTATTTATTTTTTATATTTTTAAATATATATTTATTTTAACAGGAATGTTTCCGAAAAGAAAATGAGGCCACTTTCTTTCAAATTCATTCAACTCTCTATCAAATATGACAAGACAAAATAAAAGAAAGAAAGAAGAGTATATGTAAGAACGCATTTGAATGCCGGAAATCCTTTTTTTTTTCTATAAAAGAAAAAAAAAATTTTAAAAAAGAAAAAAAAAAAGAGTCGCCGCATGAGTGGCAAAATAATTAAAAAAAAAAAAAGCAAAACTCCCTTCAGTTATTTCATCATTTTCGATTCATCGTTAAACATATTGAACGCGCATCGAAATGATTAATATCACTATTATTAATATTATTATTATTAATTTCTCTCATCTATGTCTTTTTGTTGTTTTTGTTGTTGTTTTTACTGTTTTAAAAGAAAAAAAAAGAAAAAAAAATTATTCTCCTTTTTTCACCTTTCCCTTTCCCTTTCCCTTATCCTTATTCTTTTCAAATTATAAACATTTCCCCTCCTCCTCCCCCCTCCCCTTTCGCTCCTGAGAAGAGCGAACATCATCCCAGAGAATATTCATATATGCATTTTTGTTCAAATTTATAATCTTAAAAATATACTTTGAGTAAAAGACAATTCCGCAACACGCCATGGTTATAACAACGAGGTATCAAAAAGAAGGAAAAGAAGGAAAAAAAACACATTTACAAATAAATAAATAAATGAAATGAATAAATGAATATATATATACATATATAAACTCTCTTTTCTTTGGTTTGTGTATAGGTGTATATATATATATGAATGAGAAAGTGACTACCTCATGCATGACATTTCCTTAGCGGGGATGTTCACGATTTTGTGGAACCGAGAATTATACCACCAGGCTTCAAAATCCGCGTTGAATTATCAATAAGATTCTCAGGTGTATCATTCAATGCTTTAGACACTCTGCACAAAAGCGAAAGCGATCCATATATATCTTCTCCCTTCTGATATTTGTTATCATCAACATGAACGAAACCTTCTGCATTATCATTGTGGAACCCCACTTCAGTAAGCCACACATCGAAGCAATAAATAACAGCGGGGAAAAGTATGGAGGCATTCAGTTTTTGTCTACCATCACCACTCACACCCATTGCCAACAATAAATCTCCAATAATCGTTTGACGGATTTGACTTGCATCATCTCCATATTCAAGTCCCATGGGTTTGCAGTAATCTCTCAATGTTCCTACGAAACTTTGATAATTCTTAAGCATTTTTGTGCGTCTTTGCTGCTCATTTGAAATGCATTGAAATGTACAAATGTCGGTGGTTTGTTCCACTTCCGTATGTGTGACAGCGCCGCCACCACCGCTTGAATCCGATGGCGTTTCATTATAAATAAATGTTGTGGGAGGAATAATTTGATCTTCTTTTGATTCCCCAACAAATATGGGACGGTCGTGAGTGCCAATAAAAAAATGATGTGAAGCTTCATATGATTCAGCCACACAACTCCGCCGGCTCGCATCCTCCGAGTTTCCGTCCATTTGATTTTTGTTTTTTTTTATTTTTAAATTATTCCACAAAAATAATTAATCAAAGATATCTCGTTTTATTTTTATTTTTTTGTTTGTTTTCTTTTGTTTTTTTTTTATCTTCTCTTTCTTTTTTGTCTGATTCGATTAACACTGAGTTGTTGCCAAACCTTTTCGTATGCACGTATAATTGCCTTCCTACGCATACGTGTGTGTGTGTGTGTGTGTGTTTCAAAAAAAATAAAAAATAAAAAGGTAACCGGAGAAGAATTCTCATTTTGGATTCAGTACAAATATATAAATAAATAAATATATATATATAGATAGATAGATAGATATAGACATAAAACTTATTTAAAAAAAAAAAGCACAAAGATCAGAGAGCACAAAATTAAATTAAAATAAAATAAAAGCTGTGAAACAAGCACCATGGCTGGGCACAACTTAAGCACTAGAACACACCAACTGTTGTCGGTAGTGTTGTCTCCCACATAAACATAAACACGCATGTGAATATATGAGTGTATTTATACATTTATTTATGTTCATATATTTATGTATATTTATTTATTCGTACATTTGCATATTTGTTTGCCTCACTGTACTAAACGAAGGGGGCGGGATTTACACCTCCCTTTATTTTATTTCATTAGTTTATACGTCTATTAATCTTCTCCCAAAGCATTTTCTTTTCCTCTTTTCTTTTCTTTTCCCTTATTTTTATTAAAAAAAAAAACAAACTCTCCTTTTCCCCACTCCTCTCACGTTTATTTGCATTATTCTGTTTTTAACTAACTATTTCTTACTTATTCTTCATATGGTAAATCTTGTCCTTTTTTTTATGTTTTGTTTATTTGTTTAATTTCCCCATTTCCCTCCTCTTTTTTTTTGATATGTCCAAAAGCAACAAAAACAAACAAACAAAACATAAAAAAAAAAGAGCAAACAAGAAGTACAAACAGAAGTGAGAAAAAAAAAAAGAAAAAAGCCTTGAGTAGCACACCGTAGGAAAACAAAATAAAAATTAAAAAAAAGAAAAAGAAAAAGAAAAGAAAACCGATAACAAAAATATGACATTGAGGTTGAGGGAGAATGAAAGGATAATTTATTTTATTTATTTATTTATTTTTTAATTCAAAAAGAGAAACTCACAACGAAGTGGAAAACGAAAGGGGGGGGAAACAGAAGCATCTAATTTTCGGTTTGTTTTTTGGTTTTTAGTTCTTGGTTTTCGGTTGGATTTAATTAAATCAGAAAGGACATCATCAACATCACAAAAAGCATGTGGGAAACAGTAATCTCCAAGAAGTGTAAAGGAGAAAGTGAAGAAAAAGGGAGCAAAGAAGGAGGAAAAGAGAAAAAAAGAAAAAAAAACAAAAAAAAAGCGCAATAAGAATACAATTCAAAAAAAAAAATCGAGCTACTCTGCATTGTAACCCGATTCCACTGCTTTTGCTTCTTCAATGGAAGGAGACGCAACTAATGGTTTCCTTCCCCTTTTCTTTTTAACACTCATCCCTCCCCCTTCTCCTTCATTAGGCGTCACCCTATTCCCAAGCTGATGTCTGGATAACTGAACAGGCTCCAATACGGGGTCGATAAATTCTAACTTTAGGTTCACTGGAGTAACTTTGGGGTGAAGCACCGTTACTTTTAGGAAATTATCCAGCGGAACTCGTTTTGTTCCCAACATCGTTACATTCGTATCCATTATGTTAGGTGACATTGGCAGAAGTGTTGGCGCTGTGTTTAATGTTGCAGCTTTTGTGATTGCAAATTCGCTCATTTCCGCTTTACGAGAATGTCTCCGCTTGGTGATGGGTTCGCTCTCAACAACTTTAACACTTCCTTGAAGGGCCAATTGTTCCATTCGCCATCGCTTTCGTGCGTGTTTGGCAGCCATTTCATTCGGTGACGGTGTCGTTGGAACTGAAGTTGGGGTTGCTGGAGGTGTGCCCACTGGCGTTTGTAAAAATGCACCCGCCTCTTGTGCTGATGTAAATTCTTCTGGTGTTGCTACCGTTGGTTCCTCTGCTCCTACTGCTATTACTTCTGCAGCCGCTGTAAACTGTGGTGGCTCGTCAATTAATATTTCATGCTCTTCGGTGAGGCTTGTCATTACTGTTACTGTTACTATTTGTTGCTATTTGTTGATATTATATCGGTTGCCAGCGGGTCCCCAATTTACACCTGCAACTCCCCCTTCTTTCCCGCAAATGCCTATTAGTTTTGTGTGTTGGGATAATGGCGTCTCCACAACTGCTATGACAACACTTTGCAAAAACAGGTTCCTCTACACCAATCTATCTATGCACCACTTAAATAATGAAAAAGGGGGAGGGAGTCACCCTTTCGTCCGCCTACCGTCACTTCCTACGATAAACACCAACCTGAAGACTGAGGGAAGGAAATAATCATAAGATAAGCAAAGCACTGCTTCAAAAAAAAAAAAAGAGAAGGAAAAACAGAAGCTGAGAGGCGTCACGCCACACATGCAATGTAAAAAAGAAAAAAGAAAGAAAGAAAGAAATCACACAAACACACACACACACACACACACACACACACACACACACACACACACACACACACACACAAACGAGTTGTTACATAAACATATCACCGAGTACTCACCAAGGCACATGTGGAAGTGTGTGAAATACAACTTAACCCTCTCAGCATTCACGTCATTCTGCAAACCGTTTCGGCATTTTCAGCCGTGTGAGACAGTACCGCTAACAACACAAAAAGTGCCGATACCGACACCACGTAACCGGTTAAAGGAGGTGCGCAAAGCGAACATCACAGGTGCTAAAATAAAAAAAAAAAAGAAACAAAAAGAAAAACTATTGCCTTTCTTCCACTCTGTGTGTGCTACCTCTCCTCTATTAACCTGACTGAAGGCAGTGGATGATACAGCCCATGTGTACTTGTGTGTTTTGCCTGCGTACAAATATACATGTATGTATTTATTTATCAAAACAACATGCTGGGTAACAAGACGCGGGCTGGAGAATATGTTACAGCACTAATATTCCCTCCCTCTACGATATGGCTCCTACACACGATGTTTCGCGGCGTCCTTCGAGCCCACAATCACCACATCAAACACACATGGTTGCCATTCGTTTGCACTCCAAATGCTGAGCTGCTGTTATCGGGGGTTTCACACAGGAAACTGCGTTTGCTGTTGCCACGTCACTTCTTCAAAGGAGGAGCTACCGGAATTATCATGACTCAATGCTTGCGTTGCATAATATCAAAAGAACGGCTGAGCTCAAAACTATTTTTGACAACTCTCGCGTCACCCACGGAAGCAGGGGGGTGGGGGAGGGTTTCCAGTGATTTTGAGCCTTGTTGTAAAAGTAAAAAAAAAAAACAACACAACAACCAACTTGCGCAAACACTACCTCTCCACCAAACAAAACGCATAAACTAAACGGAACCGGCCATCGTGCACGGACCGCAGCCTCTGGAGGAGATCGTGTTATTTCATTCCTGTCCCTATGAAAAAGGCACATGTTAGCCGTTTAACAACCGTGTCACCCAAACTGGATTATCGCCGGGTGTAAAGGTGGCATTGACACTTAGTAAGGGGTTGCCAGCAGGTAGTGAGAAGGTAGAATATAGGTGCGCATGTATATCACTCCAACAACACTCATAGGCAAAGCGAAGTTAAGTGCTGTCAAAACCACAAACCGACTTCAACACGGAAGGAAGAGGGGCAGAAACCCGTTTTCATTTTCACGCCCAATGGCCACTTCAAGAGGCAATCTTATCATCATTTCTGTTTGGAAACCCATCCCCAGCCATCTGCACCGCCAGCAACCCCGGAAGCACCGCTGCAGCGTTGCTTGAACATTACAAGGAGTCTTTTACCAACCGTTTTGCTCCTCTACAACCTCCATAACACACGCTCTGTTTGTAATCGCATTAAAGTCCTTTTTCAGCTCCCGCAGACACCGGACGGGGGCCGCCAGTAATGCCGCTCTGCCTCGAATATGTTCAGCATTCTCCGCCGACACGATTGTTCGCATTCGGGTGCGTTGCCTTGCTGTTGGTGATGTTGGTATTTTTGCCTCTTTTCATCCCTCACGCGTCCTCCGCTTCTGTCTCATGGAAGGCCTTATATTGTGCCCTTTTTGGTTCCTTTGTTTTCGATCTCCTCTATCCAGAGTCTTCCACTTACACTCTCCACCTTAGTCCTCTTGTAAGCTTTTCTGCCTCCTATTTCATTTACCTTTCTTAGTCACTGTGTCACTCCCGTCTTGATTCCCACTGATATCCTCCGTACCTACAAAATGCATCATTTATTTCACCCATTCGCAGCTTGGCCCTCGGCCCCACTTTGCCGATGGCTTATTTCAGCTCCTTCGACTATGACCGCTTACATGCCCTATTCCCCGTTAGTTGAATCATCTTGTGCATTATTTCCTGCAATCCCTATACCACCTTTTCGATTTTAACTAGGGACATAGAGGCATCTACCAAGTATCGGTTAGCGGTACGCAGCCCAGTCACCTCTGCGCGACATATGGGACACACAGTTGCAGTTGAAACACAACCTCGACAAAATATATGCGTACACGGCAATAGTTCTACAGGATCTGACCACTGCTCCAAGCAGATGGCGCAAGCCACAACATCAGAGGCGGGTGCTGCCATTGGTAATGGTGAGAAGGGGACAAGCCCCGGCCGCCAATAAATAGGTGCTAAAAACGCCTTAGGAACCGCTATGTGGAAGAGAGGGATCCTCCAACACAAATCTGTGACCGAGTCTCAGCAATTCGCAGATCCAGAGAAGGTGTTTAGTTTGAACATAGAAATCCTCCAGCGGTGTCATGAACTTACCCCCATTTCCACTACATCCATGCGCGGCAGAAGGCACTGATGAAAATTTTTAAAAAGGTAGTGGAGGATGCCATTACACAAGCTCCGGCAGGCGCAACCAAATCTGTTGAGTGCAGCATTTCATTGTTTTGCACTTGCCTGTCGACAGCGAGCGTGGACTTGATAGTCATCTCCGATCGTTAGTACGCCCAATGCGATCCCCTTCCTGATTTCCTCCAGTCAACAGTTAGGCCAAGGTGGTGGAAAGTCACCATTCATCGTTACATACAGAGCATGACAGGAAAAAAAAATGTCCCCTGCACACGAAAAAACAATGGCACGGTTGTTTGTTATGTAGCCTGACCGTGTGTATATCCCTGTTTACACTCCATTGATGTATTAGCCTTTGTGTGAACCATTAAGTAGAAGGTGGTGACGGCATATTAAGCAACAAGAAGCATGATAAGATTTTTAATGAGGGAAAGAAAGGGTAAAAGGGAACAACATTATGGTATTGAGGATATAGCGAACATGATGCCCAGTAAATTCAAATATTAAGATAGCTCCACATCAGTTCACCGCACTGCGCAACGCTGTGGTGGGATTCGCAATTTTGTATACATCAAGAAATAAAACATTCATAGTGTCGTTATCTGCAGTTGCTCAACAATGAGTGCGCCTTGGCGGACTCATTACCCCCATACAAAGCAAAACGGTAAATAAACGTAATGTTTTTGCGCCATTGTTCTTTTTTTCTTTTTTTCTCTTCCCCCTCCCCTCGTTTCTCACGCAGTAGGAAGAGTAGCATACACATACATGCGTGTCAAGGGAAAGTATTTACCACACATAAATGTAGTTCGAATATCTAATATGAACCCATTAGTGATGTTAGTAGGTATGTACATTCGTTTTATTGTTTGGCTTCACACGTCCTCATTCTGTATCACCCCACTCGGTCGTGCCTTCAGTTGTAGAGTGACAACATAACCCAGGCATGTTTTTCAAAGTTTAGATTGAGCAAAGAAAAAGCAAATGGAGACGAGAGTGCAATATGTGCGCACCTGTAGAAAATATGCAACCACAGAAAGAGCAAGAGTATGTTGAACCATTACAAATGTACTGGACGGCAAGGCTCACATGACATGTAATCTGGGATATGGACAACAGTAGTTTCATATAATATACTACATCACACCAAACGATCAACAAATTTGTTTAACAGCGGAAAGATCGGCTTCGGATCCAGTCCGACAGTGATGGTGGCATTCGATACGGACAACAGCAGTCCCGATATATTGAAGGGGAGCCTAAATCCATGCGGATCTGCATTAAACAAAGGAAGACCTACTTCATCGAGAAACCGACGGATATCTGTATTTAGAGTCGTTGAGTTCAAACCATCGATAAGCGAAGTGCCCAGTTCTGTCACTACGTCCATAGACGATAACTTCAGGTCTAATGTATTGTTGTCGATGGACATGTGCCTTACATTAGCGGTCAAGTTCACAACCATATTCAACACAGTGAATGACACGTTGTCCTCCGATACCATTTCCAATGTGAAATTACCATTACGTGAGTTGAAAATGAATGCTCCGCCACTAACGGTCTCCAGCCATGGAGGCGATGGCAACACAGCCGAGACGCCAAAGTTGCATCCACGGCACAACCTGAATAACTCGGGGTACATGGGCTCAATTAGTGAAGAGTTGTACCTTTCTGGGAGGAGTAGGGAAACATTTAGCATGCTCCAGTTATTGAGCAAGCGGAGTACGTTGTTTGCAGCTCTGTATGAAGAGGTGATACTAACGCTCCGATATGGAAGTGACTGATCAACTGCAAGAACCTCATCTTGCGACACTACTCGAGACGAGGACTCATCGGGAAAAATACCCATTAAAAGCTCTGCTCGCTGCTCCGTTATGTTTGGGTCCTTCATGTATATAATGGGGAAACCACGGAATATCTCTTCTGCCTTACTTTGTACGACAGGGTTGATAATGCCCGGGACTATTCGCTGTAGCTCGCTTTTGATGCTGCCCTTGAAGATATCTATAACCATGTTGATAACGCTGTCGAGAAGCCGTATGCCTCCAATAGTAGCCCTCAGATCTATTTCCCCGAGTTCAATCATCATATTCCTCACCGTCACATTGAGCAGACCATCGTTTCTAACGGATAAATCCAGAGTGAACGACGCATTCGCACCGTGGATATACGTATTTGATGCACCCCTTATGTACGGTATAAACGAGCAACAAATTAAACAGTAGTGAAACTTTGTTTCTGGCACACTGGCTGCCATGTCCCACACCGAAACCAAAAGTTTATTCGGGCTCTTCAGTTTGAGGGACATGTTTCCAATCGTTATGTTTGATACCTGCATTTCTTCCAGTTTAATACATTGCACACTTTGCGCAGGAACAGTAATATTTCCGATAAGTTGTCTCAGCGCGCGGTGGACCATGGGAACGGCAGAGGTCACAACAGATTCATCAACGGCAAATTTCACGCTACCGGGTGCGGAAGACACGGGCGCTTCTCCATACTGAATGCCGTGAACCTGACCGGATGCTGCAACACAATACGGCGCCAGTACCACGGCGACAAAAATTACCGTGTATATTAGAGTTGCAGCTCGTTGCATTGATGAACTAATATATATTCGATCTACCCGACGAAAGCCACTACCTACAAAAGTAAGGTGAATTTGTGTTAACCCAAACGGATGCCATACAAGAATCAGTTGCAACAAATAACTGTTGGTACAATCGATAAAAGATAGTGTAAAAATTTCCGAAAGATCATTAAGGGAAAGTGTGTCCACTTCGGCAGGGTAAGTCGACACCGTTTAAAAAGTGAATTATATACAAAAAGAAATATATCACCTTCATCAAATACTTACGGCTACTTGAAGTAACCTTCTAATGGTCATTATTTGTCATCGATGCTTGACAGTTAAGCTCCGCAAAGTACATCTCAAACAAATATCTAACGAGACAAACAAAATTAAAAAGAGTGGGTCACAACAAAGCGCCGCGTTGAAACAGTGTGGGCTGTCAATGGTTATCCTAACCGAAAAATGTCATGCTCCACCGTATCGAGTGGTGACAGCATTGACGTACTGAACACATGTATGGAATAGTAACGACACCTTCCCATACTTCACTTTGTCCCTCACTTTAACGCACTGTATTGCTCATCACCTGAGCAAGCACTCGCTTCACTCAACCAACAGGCCTATGCAATATGAGTTAGAATCTAAGAAGCCAGTAGCTAAAATATATGAGAGGGCGTGAAGTGTTCAATGTCGGCAGACGCGGCTGACTGTCATTACCCATTCCGAAACATGTTCATATCAATACCACCACTGTTTACATACCTTTGTCACGTCTTTCAGTGGTATCGCTTCAAATACAATATTCACTCCTGCTAACTGATGTCACGACAAAACATATTGATGGCGTTAGAGCCGTCGTCATTGGTGTCGCTGCGATTCTTCCGACAGGTCGTAGTTATCCAACCACAAATTCTAGACGGTTTAAAAAAAGAGGAAATGACTATGCGATCCTCTCAATAGCAACTGTTCCAGTCACATATTATCGAGAATACAACAACCTAAAACATTCCCGTAAAGTAATGGTGTGTGCCCACCTATGACAAATAGATTTGTCACTCGTTAAAACCATAAGGTTTACATTTTTTTTTTAAAATGTCATTCGTCCGTAAAGATAGCTTACCAAAGGTTAATGAATAATTGCCACTTTCACATCTCCTTGGCATCCATCATACCCGCTGCTCGTCACTTTCAGTCTTTTTTCCAGGTCCCCGCGTGGGCGATGGTATTCCTTATGAATCTTCCTCCACAATCCAAAAGTCCACAGGAAGCATGTTGATGATACATCAGCCGGTAATTCCCTTGATCCCCTCCTTTTTTCAGCAGTAGCCAACCCGCCCTCTGCAGGCAGAGTCGACAGTTGGTCGGTACACCTTTCCTCCTTAGTACTGACATTAAATATCCGTAGACGCTTTTAGATGTGTCAAAATATATTGTGTATACGTATACATACGTATGCATATGCATATTACCACATGGTACGATCGCGCAACGAGAATTCACCGCAGACATTTCTAAGCAACGCGTTTGTGGCACTTAGCTGCAAGCCTCGCCGGTTTAACCAAATCCACAATGGAATGCGCAAACGTGCCTACAGGGAAGCACGTTACCAAAGCTCTCCATGCTCGTAGCACCTTCTGCGGCCCTTGTGTGTGTGTGGGGGGCGATCCACCCAGTTGATCCGTTAGACGTCTCCCCCATTGTTTCTTTCTTTTTTTCCAGTATTGTAATGCCACCACACCCACACACCGGCGGCGACGGCCCCAACAAACTAAAGATCTCATTAAAATACGTGAGCGCGTGAGCGGCGGCGCACGTCGGCATAACAAGGCGGCGCAAAACTGCTTTTATTGCATTACATCGGTTACCAGCGCGTATTTGGCGGCGTCCATATTTCTCTTTAGTTTCCCTTTCTCAGGGCACCTCGAATGCTTCACTGCGTTTCTTCAGGCGAGCAGGTCGCCTCAGTCCTGCCAATGAAAGTAGGGCGAAGGAAGGGCACTCCTTCCACCACCTCCAATAGTCAAGCCACTCCGATGTGGCTGAACTGTCGCCGCATTCGCCCCTGATACTTCCACAAAATTTATAACAATCACTTCGCCAAACGGCAATAAGACCTGACTGCCCACCGCAGTTGAGGGGACGGGGCCACGCTGCAGCACCGAGGCACTCAAGTCCACCTCGGCGTTGCCGCGTTCCTCTACCATCTCCGTTACTGGATAGCGGCGGTGGGTCGGCGGAACTCGTTGTTGAAAAATATAAATAGACAGTTTCATGTAGTGGACCGCCGTAATTGAATCCGGGTGAGGTGTGTTGTGGCCGCAGTTGTTAGGAAAGCGGATTCGCTGCAGCCAACCTGTGGTTTATCCGAAATATCGCACTGTTGTTGATCCTCAAACCGGGTCGGGGCGGTGAGGCGGTGGCGCGTGTGCTCAAAGGGGGAATGCCGGTTAATTGGACGCTTACGAGTTTGTGAATATTGACGTGAAGGCAACTGGTATTGCGATTTTTTGTTGGTAATGTTCTCCCCTTCCTTTCCTTACTTCCTTCCCATTCCCTCAAGGAGACGGCAGGGGAAATATCGAAGGTATGAGTTAGCTGTGGTGGTGAACGCTTCAAAAATGTGTCCCAAACTTTTTAGATATCTTACTGCGGAAAGTGTGGTGCAACATAAATACAGTTGCGGTCACCCCCACGCGACTTTGCGTTTTGGGAGGGTGCAAAACAAAAACCAGAGGAGTTTAAGCGCGCCACTACAAATTTAGATGGGACCCACATCCCTTCACTTAGCAAATTGCAGCTTATCCCGCAGAACTTTCTGCAGCCTGAATGAAATGACCCTTACCTCGGTTGGATGATCACCGGTTGTGGTGAGTTGCTTCCAAGCAACTGGGAACCAGCTGATGATCTCGCTTAGGGATTCTTTGTGAAAAGGCGTGGGATCTATGTGACATTTCAGTGTAAAAAGGAAGAAAGAAAGTGGACGCCGCGAAAGTTGCCAAGAAAAATATTTGAATGTTAATGGGCAACGCACATTGCCCGCCACAAGATTCCAGTGGAAAAAACAACCAAGTGGTGAACATTTCGCTATTCTTACTGACAAATATGGGCAATATATTCGAGTGAAAAGTACTTAGTTTTTAAAGGATCTTCATAGTGTATCACTGATGGGCTCCGAGCAGTGAATGCCCCCAGCTCCGGCGATAAACGCCGTCAGTGCAAATGGCAGCGCAGTGGATTTATTTTTTTCATGTTGCTGCTAATGTGGAAAGGTATGTAACATCACATGCAATAATGTGTTTTAATTTCGTCATGCAAGGGAGGGGTCATCCGCTTAGCGAAAACAAGCCATCAATGTGTTATCTATAACATATAACTTGTACATAGTGCGCTCAGGGAAATGGAGGTAAAAAGAAAACATGATATCGGAAGATACGACGCTGTTGTGCCTGGGTGCACAGATGAGTAACGAAACTGCGTTGAAAACAGTCGTAACTGTTATTGGGCACATAACTTTCAGTGTTTTTTTTTCAAAAATAAAAAAACGAATAGTAATGCAGAAAAGTACTGAGTATGCACCACGGGAATGGGGCACCAGCTCTGTTGGTTCCATTTTTCGGTTCTACTCAAATGTGTGTTATGTGTTACGAGCAAAAAAAAAAAACTGGGGCGAAGTATTGGACATTGTTGATACTGTCATCGTGAGGTTCGGAGCGTGGTAATAAACTATTTACCCTCGTCCTAATGACTGGATCGTTACGGGTGGAAGTGAGATGGTGTCGTTATACCTGTTTATGTTGGTTCGCTCTCGTGATATCACAAGGGATTCCACAATTATTATTATTATTATTTCGCTGCAGTTTCCCCCTCAGAAGTTGAAAACTCATGTGCTGAGTTTTCCTCCTCATTAGAGGCACTGTCTAGTGAATTCAAGCGTCGTGTGTGATCCGGTGTTGTGCAAATATGTCGTTGTGAACTTTGTTACCTGCCACGAGCTTTCCTATGATATGGAGAACTTCGTAACCGTTGTGCGAATGAGATGAAGTCAATTTACTCTTCCGCTCGGGGTTGGTATATATATATATTTTTTGCATCCCATGGCTTTGTGTCACCATAAATGATTGTGTCGTCCCATTATTTTACCTCTATAGTCGCATCATTTCTAATGTGATCGTTGAGTTGATGGCCCCTTATCTTCTCTGTCAATCTTACAATAATCATCCTAGAAAAACTTTTATAGGTGATGATTCATTTCTGCTGTTGTGATAGCAACGACAATGTGAACTCTGCAATACCAAAAAACGATTCGGGTGTGTGCTTCGGTAAGGTTATGAAGGAAAGAATGTAATTAACGTTTTGGTCCGTAAATGAACGTTCTCATCTTAGGCGTGTCCCAACGCTCAGAGACTTCGATTCAGTTATGTATGCCATAAGTTCATTTGCATATGAAAAGATGTCGAATTAATGTCTAGTGGTTCTTGTGCTGTGTTCAAACATTCATTCGATCTTTCGGAGCACTCTGCACAATGCTTCACTTTCGGTTTATGGTATGTGCCCTTCTCCATCTGTCCTTGCTACTATGTTGTTCACTTGGAAATTTGGATCATAGTTGCAGTTCAGTTCTTTCTCACATTTTTTTTTTCCATGGCACGACGGCTGCCGTCCGTTGGGGTGATTTATCCTCTTGATGTCCAAATCCTAATCGTATTTCTAAACTTATAATGGTGGTTGTGGTGCTGTGTGGACATACTGACCGGCAGTGCATAATACCAATTGTGTACGATGTTTTGCATTGTTTATTTATTTTGAGCGTTAATTGGACCGAATACCTGTACCACCAGACCCATCCAAGGCTCACATGCTGTTCGGTCATGAGAAAAGTTTATGGTGCACTACAGCGGAGGTGTTTGTGATATTTTCGGTGCAGATGTTTTACCGGTGACTTTCGGCAATTGTTGCTGTTGTGAAAAGCTTTTTGCACGCTCCGCGAGGGGACTGATATGTGATATCTCTCACGTCGGTAGGTGTGCTGCTACCGGCTATGTGCAAAGTGATACCTGTATCAAATTTGACTGCTTGTTTGTAGTCTGTAGTATTTGAGTTCGCTCATGGAGAGTTGTTGCTTGTTTGGTTTTAATTCGATCGTGTTTAACTTCTCCCTCAGCCAAGAGTGATGTATGAACTGGAGCATATGGGATTACCTGCGTGTGTGTGGCTCTCTTTTTTTATCCTTTACCTTTCCATCACGGCTATCACACCACTACTCAAATGCAGTTTTCTCCAGTGCGATGGGGATATATGATTGCTCGCGTAGGCATCATTGGCATACTTTTTTTGCTGGGTAAACGCAGCGCGGTCCATTACCATAATCAGATGATGCGTATTTGATCAGCACTGTTTATATCTATCCTCCGGTAGCTTCCTCCTTATAAATGCATCATGATGCAGCACAGTTTTTGTTCCTTAGATTCACCTGCCATATTTGGTAGATTTTCATCACACATGTTCTAAAAGGGGGATTGTAGTGTTACGCATGCTAGTTCTTGTGTGGACATTGGCATATGGAATATCAAGTGGCTGTTGCTGCTATTTTCAGAAAAAAAAAAAAAGAAACTCCATCACATGGTAGCGTTAGCGTGACAGACGCCAGAGAAGGGAGGAAAAAAAATCAGTCCAAGTAAACAATAAGGAGCAGCGAGGTGGGAAGTTGTTAAAGGAAAAGGTGAAGCAGTGTTACGCGTGGTCTACTTTTGGTACATATGAGCGGCACTGCCGACGCATTATATACGGGCATCAGATGGTATCCCCATGAAGAAACTCTGCGTTTGGGATACAAAAAAGAACTTTTCACAACACATCTGGTGACAAATTGGTGCGTTGCGAAGAGCTATGCGCAGTAAAAGGAACATTGTGTGTCTTGAATAGTCCCACTGTTGGGGGAGGGGGGATTGTTAAATAAGTGTTTCTGGTGAGGTAAGATACATTACATAATTGAACCACAGAAGGGAAATTGAGTAGCGTACTAAAAATTCTTCATGATATGTGTAAGTTCGGCTGGATTATCATCCTACTGAAAGCATGTGACATGGATGATGTTTGTGATTCGATGTGCAAAGTGTGAGGTGAGGTCATGCCTTGTTGTGTAATGCCACATGGACATTTGGTCAATGTTTTTTTTTTTTCGAACGGGGTGAAAAAAGAGCGCTCGCATGCACTTAAGGTTTGTAATCACTGCAACGAATGCTTTATTGGGGTTGAGAAGCGCGCATTGAGTGGGAGAGTACAACTCTCTATCTCTCTCTCTGTGTGCGTGTGTTATGCGTGCTAAAGTGTATTATGTTCTAAAACGGTGTCGATGGCGGTGCTCTGACAGCAGTGTCTTTATATCACTGCAGTGGGTGTTGTGAACACGTGTGTATGTCCTTTGTGTTTTCAACTGAATTGTTGTGTTTGTTAGATAAAACCTTAAGAGTTCGTGATCCATTAGTTGCACTGGAGAACTCTAGCAATCGATGAAAGCGGTGATGTTGCTTGATTTCAAATGCTCATGCGACCAATGTGGAGCATTCGGTTGAGAAATGAAATCCCCTTTTGTTTCTCTGTTTCTGGTGTGTAAAAACGCAGTGTACTTACGGTGTCTCCTCGTGTCTCCTTTGTCTTTGCAAAAAAAAAAAAGACGTTGCACTTGATTTGTTTCCGGTTTTTAGCACATGTTGGGTTGAGAGTGAAAAGTAATGGGTAACTGGATATATCTTCCTTTTTTATCTAGGGGGGGGGGGAAACAACTGTATGCGAGGGGGCTTAGTGTTATTATTTCATTGGAAAGTGGTTGACGGGTACTTGCCGGCGTGTGGTGCAAATTGTTTCCTTGCAAAGTGCTGGGTGTAATCAGTGGTGGTATTTTTTTTTTCCAAATGACGGGTGTGCACAAGGAACGAGTAGTAAGAGTGAAATACGGAGGCATGAGGTTCAGTGGAGCTAAAACTGTGCAGAAATTGCTATTGGTCACTACGCCTATGAATTTTAAATGCTCAGCTGGTGGGGGTACGGCGCAGGACTCGTGTATTCACTACCCCAAAAAGGTCCCACGAGGGGCCAACAACAGTGCTTGGAGGTCCGTTGGCGTCTTGTGGAACTCCGAATACACGGATTATGTGCCAAGTAATTTGTACAGTCGATATCTTTGTTTTTAGCCGCGAGTGCCGATGCTTGGTCGTTGCGCATGCGCCAACTATCCGGTGGAGCAGCTATGAGCTGCGATACAGGCGCCTGCTTGCGTGCCACATCACTTCCCCCTTATTTGCCATTTTTTAATTACATAACTAATAGCGGTTCCTAAGGCGTTTTTAGCACCTATTTATTGGCGACCGGGGTTTGTCCCCTTCTCACCATTACCAATGCCAGCACCCGCCTGTGATGTTGTGGCTTGCGCCATCTGCTTGGAGCAGTGGTCAGATCCTGTAGAACTATTGCCGTGTACGCATATATTTTGCCGAGGTTGTGTTTCAACTGCAACTGTGTGTCCCATATGTCGCGCAGAGGTGACTGGGCTGCGTACCGCTAACCGATACTTGGTAGATGCCTCTATGTCCCTAGTTAAAATGAAGGAACGGGATGAAAAGGCACGCGAGGAGGCGGAAAAATTGCTAAATGAAGTCATCGAGCAATCACAGGGGAAAATGTATAAGCCTACCGCGGCTGCCGGTGTGGGAGTTAACGCACAGCCGCACAACCGGCGGATGAGGGTGGAAACGCTAAGAAGCATGCCTGATTATATTTTTAAGATTATACTCGTCGGTGATAGTTATGTTGGGAAGACCCGATTCTTGAAGAATCTCGTTGGTGCTATCGGCTTCGGGGATCAATGCGTCACCACCCTCAGCGTTGATGTCGTTAATCATTACGTTATCGTTGATGGAAAGACAGTTCAGGTTTTAATGTATGATACTTGCGGCCAGGAACGTTTCCGAGCCATGACAGCACAGTTCTACCGTGACGCCCACGGTGCCATAATGGTGTACGACACCACTCAAATTGGGAGTTTCGACAATATCGAACTGTGGTTCTCGCAGCTCAACAGTTTTGGTTGTGAAAATATGAGCAAAATACTTGTCGGGAATAAATGTGATCTCCCCGAAAGAAGGGCCGTTGAAATTGGGCGGGCCAGAGCCCTGGCCGACAAACTGGGCGTTCCCTTTATAGAAACGAGCGCAATGACTGGTGCCGGAGTTGCCGTAGCAGTTGAGGCCTTAGTGAGAATGATTATGAGACAACAACCTGTTCCACTAGCCAGCCAATGGGCAGGCAGTAAAAGCGGACATAGAAATACAGTCAATTTGGAAAGACCCCGCCGGGAGAACGGCAACGGCAGACGGTCTGAGGGGAGCCAGAGAGATGATAATTGTTGCTGCCAATAAGATGAGCTTACCATAGCCTTGTGTGAATGGTGCGTTAACAAAGGGTCTCGCCCCCAATATCTAGTCAGTGAGTTAACATAGGTGTAATATGCATGTGCAAACGCAGTCTTTGATTTCTTTTATTGATGTTCCTGTGCTTCTCCCCTCAAAATAAAATAAAAGGAAAGCTGACGATGCCCTTAGGGAGTCAAGAAGATGGTTCGATGTCCCTTCTGTGCGTCCAACGAGGTGCGTGCACTTTCCACCGCTAAGCTCTGCGCCTCGCTCACAACCGTAAAACAAGAGTCTTTTTTTTTCTTTTTTAATAATGCACATGCAGACGATCTGCCCCCCTCATTTACACACATATACACATATACAAAGACACTGTGAAGCGATAAAAAGCAGCGTCGAGACCTGGCGAAATGCAGTGTCTCCGCTTCGTCAATGGTAAAAAGTGTTCAGTCAACACAGTGGGTGCATCCCTTTCTGCAGTGGCATGCGTGGTGGCGTTTATAGCCTTCATTGCTGAAATTAATTCTGAGGGTTGGCAATATAGGGGGAAGGTATGGTTAGATGCACCAATTGAGCGACAGGTCCCATTTAGGAATCCGAAAGTCGTTTTTGTTGTCGTTCAGACCCGACCCTCTCCAGGTTGGTGCCGAATGTTGATGACTGCTGTTGTCACGAATGTTTCTGTAATTTCTATTGGTATGGGTGGGAATTACAGTCACACCATCCGGGCAAACTGGTTATTGAACTTCTTGGATGATGAGGGTCTCCATGATGATGATGTGTTAGTTATGTTTGATGGTGCGGACACATTCTTCACTGATGAGATCAATCGAAAAGAGATGCTAGACCCGTTCATAAAAATGTCTCCCCCACTGCCTACATTCTTTAACCAAACGGCTATATACAGAGGCGACGCTTGGCCGCCCATGCTTCACATGGCAGAACCAGATTGTTATGCTCCCCAGTTGAACATCACATACAACCCGCAAAATGAGTCGCATTGGGATCGATGCGCAAGGTTTTACGCCATGGGCCTGTCAGAAGCGAAAACATTCGGTGCTGAGCGGCTTCTGGGGTTGCCACCTCCCGTGCGTGGACACCTCAACAGTGGAGGAATTGTGGGCCGGGTATGGGCGTATAAAGAGGCCTTTAATGTCTATTTAAAGTTCAGGGAGACATCCTCTAAATGGTGGTGCGATCAGACCATGTGGACAATACTGTTCATTTGGAGCGCAGGAAATGCAACGGGTGTGGATCCCAAATACATAATACGGCGTGGAATAATTAGTCTTGACTATGACAAGAGATACTTTTACTACCCAACAGCGGCGTACAACACGCGTGCGATGATCGGCCACTTCACAGGAAATCCCCACCAGTGGTTACGGTATCTCCCGAAGTACTTTACTCGCCTTCCTTGGTATAGGAACCTTGCGGGAAACAATACCTACAGGCAGAGTGTCGTGGAAGCATTACGAAATACGACCGTCATAACTTACAAATACACCCGGGAGAAGGTTTTGAAAAGTTATGAGGATGTCTGCAACCTTGAAGAAATGACCGACCCCGACTTCGTGGTCGACCCACTGGATAAGTGACGAGTGGTGGATTTTTACTACACGCAGAGAGTAGTGGTTGGTTGAGGGGCAAATATCCATCTGCCCGGCTGACACGTCCTTATTTTAGGTGGTGCTATGCGGATCATCATGAATTACGCCCTTTAATGGCGCCTTGGCGTTGTTGTTGTTCCTTATCCTTTAAATAACATGAAGATTAACGGGCTCAAGAGGGGAATAGTAGGGAAAAAGCTGCGGTGAAGGGTGAAGGCCCCATCTGCAGTGAATAAAAGCGTATACGGCCCCATGTGGCACCGTACATTTTCCAGGTAATGGAAACGTTCTGTATATATTACTCGAGGCGCTAATTGTGCACGGTACGTTTGCCCACGCGTAAAACCTTCATTTTTGCATTTGAAGAGGGGGGGGAATCGCATCTTTATCTCTTTCATTCCTCCCTTTCATTCCTTCCTTCCTCCTCCGCACCGTAAAACGAAATACAGTTAATCAAACAAGTCGCTGTTAACTACTTTTAACTAGTGACACGAAAGAGAGCGCCACGAGGTGAGGAATGAAATGATATAAAGGTGGTGTAAGACCTCCTTGTTAGCGCCCACATGTAGGGAAAAGATAAATGAATGGAATGGTGGTGAAAAGCATTAACGGGCGAAGGTTGTTTGCATCATCTTTATTGTTACCAAAAGGAAACCGCTCCATGGGTGCATGCGCCAATGGTGTGTATTCCGGTGATCTGCCGCCGCATCTCGCCCCTCATTGGAGCAAACTTCACCTTCCCTTTTGCGTCCCCTTCCCTTTTTTTATTTTTTCTCTGTTTTCCTTTATTTTTTTTAATGCCCTGAAGCATCATAACAACTGCGGTGCCTTCAACATTCGTTTGTAGACGGCCAGGTGGACAGCCCACTTCGTGTGAGAGTGAAAGGGACGCGGAGCAAAGGCTTCACAAGCAACACATCCTAATCGTATATGTTTTCCTTCGATTTTGAGTTAAAAAAGGGCTGTGTTGTTGTAGCCGCAGTAGCGAATTCGTTAATGTCAGCCACCCGTTAGTGCGCCAAGCAACTCATCACCGGAAATTTGCTGCCCTGAGCGGGATAAACAATGCATAAAATCAAGAGGAAGGTTTAGTGCCCAACACATGGGACATTGTGTGGGTATTTGCTACACATAGCTCTTCAAGGTTCGGCCAAGCGCCGTAATTATTTCCATGCACTTAGAGACTTTTTAAAAGGGTCGCACATGTCCATCATTACATCACACACACTATACTCAGACATCTTAGTTGGTGGGTTGTTCGGCTGACGACGATCGCTGTTATCGTTTGGGATACGTCCACACCGCTAGCGTATTTTGCATGCGCCAGAAGTGACACGTACACGATAACGTAAAAAAACGTGGCTCTTCGGCTTGAGTTATTCGCCTTCACTTTGAGGGTCACTTTCGCTTGCATACTGCTGACCCCGTCTTGCTTTGGCGTGGTAAACTCAGCCACTGGGCCCGCCTTATAAGCAGAACAACTTTATATTTGCGCGGTCGACCCCTTTGTCACCACCACTTCCGCCGCGACGTTTCACCCTTCCGTTTCAATTGAATGTACGCAGTCACTTTGTTTCGTAACTCCGGAGAGTCATTTCATTTCATAGGCGGCCGCCTTGACGAAGTCGGTTATATGTGTATTGGTGTGTGTGTGTGTGTGTGGAAAGGCGGTCCGTTGTGTTGGATACTTACTGGTTTGCGTTCTAGTACGCCAGCGGCAGAGTCTGCGGCTCCATTTAACCGCGACTTTCTCACGTCCTGAACAATGGTCCGTTTTTCCAGGTTCCGTCCATCAAAGTTTTGGGTGCTAAAAAATTTCGCTTCCTTGAGTGTCATTTTCCTTTGGGTAGTGTGTCCTGTGGTTTGTTTGTTTGCTCGCCTCCCTTTTCTTTCGCCTCGTGCTCCTCAACGGGCATTTAACTCGTTCACACTTCAGTGATATCATTTTGGGGGGCTTTGCTTGACTCAGTAGGCGCCGCTCCCTCCCCTCCCGCAAGATCCACCGCCCAATATTCCTCTAGGTTCCTCCTTTTTTTTTTTGCTTAACTCCCTGTCATCCACAGCAGTTCCCTCTCTTTGTGCATTGTATCCACCACTTCATTAAATGTTTCCCACTCCTGCGGGAATGGCATCGGTGCCGCCATCCGGTTTTCGTGCCATTTTCAATGACTCAGTTTCAGATGCTACTGGGCATCTTCCGCGTTGATTTAAACACCTTCCATGTTGAAGAACTTGTTCAGAAAGTGTATTCCACGTCCTTTTGAAATGGCGATGTCCCCGTGACCGCAGTATTACTCACCTTGTATTCTTCATATAACACGATTCGTTTCAATAGACGAATCGATACATTTGGGGCCAAGTTGACGGCTACCACCGCACTCGGTGGTGATGTTCGGTAAAGCATCCGATGCGGTAGTTGCGCTGAAAATTGTGGAACGCGGGCTCGCCATGGTTCCGGATACGCTTAAGAGCCTTCACCGTGGCGGCACTGTGCGAGCTCTGACAAGAAAATTCCAAAAAAAAGGAATTTTGCTCATTGAAGGAACCGTTGCGTTGCTGATTGATAGCTGACGGAAACGGGTTCTGTTGTGAGGGAAAGCAAGGGCATGAATGAGGAAACCGTGAGGCAGACATTTGAAAAGGAATGGGTGCGGGTCGTTGGCGGTGCCACGGAGTAAAGGGTTTGAGCCTGCGAGGAAATAAGACGAGCGGAAGAAGGAAGCCGTAACGAATGTTGTGGCTGGCGGTTTGAGGAGTGAGCAGACGCCTTCCACACATAGATGCATGAACACCGGTGTTGGCAAAAGAGGGAGGTGTTTTCAGCGGTGCAGCTGCACGGCCCGGAACATTGTCGTCAGGGAAAGAAGCAGCCTTCTTTATTTCGTCTGCCGTTGGCAAGAGCGGCTTAATGTTTAGAAACATGCGGTTTATGACAATGTCAAGTAGTATCGAGGCGGAAGCCTGACTCGACAGGGGCAAAAAAAAGCAGTTAGGAAGATGAAGAAGGTGCCGTTGACGACGCGTGAAGCGAAAGATGGAATCGAGTGAAGTTTGATGGTGAACTGAAAAGAACTTGCCCCACTTTAGTAAAAGGTTGAAGGGGACACCAACCAATGAGGTGCGTGCAGGTTAGAGGCAGAACAGAAAAAGGAACGCCAATAATCGCGCCGCGTGAGGGCTGGAAAGCAGGATGATTTTACACGGATGAAGCGTGTATGTGGTGTGTGGGGGGAGGGGTTATGTTGGAGCATCTCTTCACCAGAATGGAACCACAAAAGGAGCGGCGGCCTCCAAATAAATAGCCACAACATGAACGCAAGAACAAAAACAGAAGGGAGCATATTAGCGCATTGGTGCCCATTGTCGTGTTATGTCTTGAGAAACGAGCTATCCCCTGAGGGAAAAAATGGACGGCATCGATGTGGGTGTGAACTTCACTCGCGGACCAATGCAAAACACCATGCGGAAGTTTCCACGAGCTGACGATCTTGCTCTCGAGAAATCCCCCCTCGCGCGTAGGGAAGTGGCGCTTATCAAGGGGATGTTAAAGCACAAACATATTTGTGTATATATTTATTTATTTAGACTCACCTATTTATATAATACCTCTACATCGTATGAAATTGCCCCGAAATTGTGGACCGCATATTCGAATAGTTTCTCCACGGCTCAGCTTCTGTGGCCTCATTGCTTGGAAAAATGCGAGGTTTCAGTGCTTATATTTGAGAGGGTGGTTTCGCGCCCCTTCTAGCAGAAGTACGTTGGCCGGTGCAAATGCTGATAAGTTGCCAAATCCGCGTCGTCACAAAAGAAGAATGGAAAAAGCAACGGGCAACACAACAACAGGGTTGAGAGATGCTAGGATATTTAAAAAAGGGAGTTTATACCGGACGTTTACGTGCCGATTGGAGCGCTGCAGGCGCCAATAAAGGTTAGCTTCCTGGCTGCCAACAGCTTTATTATTATTTTACCCCATAGTTGGTTGCCTTCGAGGCTACTAAAGCGGTTCGCTTCCACTGGAACAGCGAAGTAACGAAGATGTGGACTTGAAGTAATTCTTTAACTAGGAGGGATTCTTCAGGAAATATTTAACAGGAAATTATATGCATGCGCCACACTGACCGAAGAAAACTTTAATGACGCACAAGAGAGCAAGGACTCAGGTGAAGCAAAAAAAAAAAAAAAAAAGAGATCTTCAGGGGGCGCAGAGGCGAAAGCCGGCAAAAAGAATGGAAGAAGGAAGAACACAATGAAACCGATTGCCTTTGGAAGAAATTTCAGCAATGATTCATCAAGATCGAGACGAGTAGCGTTTCCCTCCCAGAGAGTCCCTACTCGGAATTATCCCCATGTAACTACCCTTTGGGGGTGTTAAAGATAAAATGGGAAGAAGAGGAAGGTTTATTTGTTTGTTTGTTTTTTTCAGGCGCCATGGGCTCTTTCCCTATTTCCACCATCGCGAACTTCAACGAGAGCATTCGACACGCATGCTCGCCCACTAATCATATATTTATCTGCTTCAAACAACCTGGGGGATGGTATCGTTCCAACAGCCAATCTGAACACAAACAAGGACGGAGGGAGCAGATTCACTAACACTACAGAAGTGATAAGCAAGGCAAAGGAAACGCGCGCTAGAACACTGTAGCCAAAGTTGGGATTCAAACACATTTCATTTTTCCACACGAGAAAATGTAGCACATAGTGGAGATTGCGCAACACCAAATACACTCCGCAGACGAGGGTCACAAAGCCTCACCCATATCCCAACCCTAAGGTTCAGCGTGCGGTTTTGGACCTCAGGAACTCTTTGGCTCCCCTTTATGAGAACAAAATATAAAAATTTGAGGGACCTGTGTGCAGTCAGCTGGCAGCATCCTCTGCAGATGTTGTGCTCCTCTGTTCCGTATTATGTGCACACTTGTTCGATACCAGCAAACTGCAAAAAGTTCTTTCTTTAGAGAGAAAGTGACGCCCCGTGGTGGAAAAATTCTGTTCAATGGGTTTCCACTGCAGGAAGGGAACTCGCAGTAGACCGAACTCCAACTACGATACTGTGGTTGAAAGAGGGCGAAAGAGTGCCGCACACGTTCCCATCATTTCAACTGGCACTGGCCGTGCGTGTGGTTACCTGAGCCTTCCTTTGTGCGGATAAACAGGCGGGGAAAAGAGAGAGACGCATGCCTACATTTGTCAGACCGCAAGGAAGTTGTCATGCAATTTGTGCAGTTTTGGAACCCGGGTGAAACAGAAGAAGAGAATTCAGCATACAAACATGTTACCATGATGCTCCTTTTCATACAACTCAAACAAAGCAAGCAACAGAAAATTAATCAGCATGTTTAGGTGATCGCGGTGCCGGACCAATGTCCCTCGGCGCAATTCATCGCGGCTTGTGAACGATGGGAACCATTGCGCCCTGCTTGTCCGCGTGAATGCAAAAAAAAAATTCACACGCCATTACAGAAAGCAGGCAGTTTTCGGGTTATGTACATTTTTTTCTTAGGATAGAATGTTCAAAAATGTAATGAGCAATATTGTCAATGCCCCTTTTCTTTTTTCACGCGTTCACACGAAATTCCCACACCTGTTTAGTAGGGTTATTGATGCGCGTGGATAAAATGAAAGAAGGTGGAAACAGAAAAATATTGAGCATAATGTTCTTACTGCAAAAAAAAAAAAAAAATGTAGCTTGGCGGGCTGAAATCATCCTTACTGCACTTTACCCTTTCTTAACGTCTCCAATGAAATTATTACCTAATGTCTCTTACCTTCAAGTTTCCTATTGCTTAAGCTGATGTTAGTTATATTGTGCCTTTAGAATTTGTCCTAAAGTGTTAGGCGGCGGTGTCAAAATCCAAGTAACATTTACTGTGACTCATCTTTCGGGAGAGCCGAATTGACACCCAGGGCACACATACATCCAGCAAAGATACCAAACAGCAGTGAACTAACGGCCCAGTTGGCTGCTAGAGAACGTTCGCCAGCGGTCGTCAGCGAACCAGTACGCGGCGCGTAGACTCCCGCTAGACCCCCCACGTAGCCATACGTGAGCGACCAGAGGAAGCAAAGAATATAAGGGAATGTCGTGCCCTTAATCACACTGTATGCGCAAAGCACAATTGGAATGACGAGCAACAAACGCGCAAACGTCCCAATCACCACAAAGAGCGGTGATGCGTGCAGAGTCTTGAACTGAACGAAAAGGCGCGCCACAAAATCTCCCAAGTTAAACATCATCGGAATGATCACCATATACCAGCCGTTGTCATCCGGCCCCAGTTTGACAGCAAAGAATACACCAGGGTAGATGAGGAAGGCGGTAAAGAACGCAATAAAGCACACGGCTAACATGGGCCAAACACGCCTGAACACAGACAACGCACTCGCCTTCAACATCTGTTGCGAGTTCGTGATATTCTCAACCTGGTCCGTGTCCCTCATCGTGTCAGGGTCTACAGTGGAAGTCATCACGTTGCTCTTGCCCGCCTTGCAATCCGCTTTCAAATCGTCGTCCTGGTCGGCCGGACCCTTTCCTAAGCTACTCGGTTCATTATCATCTCCAGCGTCATCACCTTCAACAGCATTCCCTTTCCTCGCCGCGTAACGAAAGTCTGCCGTATACTTCATGGCGTAAGGGTTCTTCCTCAGCAGCAGCAGAAGACCACAAGAAATCGACTGCATAATCATGACCAACCCAAAGTATATGCGTGACTGAGTGAGCCTACTCGCGACGCGGTCTTCTGTACGCTTGAAGTTACTCTCCGTGGAAGCTTTAATAACAATCGCAAACGTCGACGTGATAACACCACACACCGAAACACCCCACACGTACGCACTCAAAAACTTCGTTGGAAAGGGACCGGCAAGTGCAACGGCACCGGAGCTGCAAAGTGCAGTGGAAGCTCCGTTTATCAAACCAATCAGTATAATGGTTACCCTGGCACCGGTTTCCGTTGTTTTTCCGATGGTAACCATCATCACAGAAAACACTAAGATAATCGGAAAGACAAGACCAATATAGAGGCGAAGGGTTATGGGAATCCGCTTTCCAAAGTTTGTGAGCATCAGTGACACTACCAAACACTCCACAATAAACGTCGTCGCAAGATAGTACGTGAAGACATTGTTCCAGAAAAATTTCTGCTCTTCCGTCACCAGCTTGATGTTCTCGCCATCCTTGGCCGCGAAAACGTAGAACTGGAGGAAGAACTCCAGGAACGACAAGCCGTGTTCGACACCACCATCACCGACATCCCAAAACACATGAAGGTGATATAGGCAAGGAGTTCATGCACAGAACCGAAGCCAAGCATCCTTCCAATTTCAGCCAGCACACCTTTGAGTAACAACTAACCTTCTACGAAGCAAGGTGAAAGGGCAAGAAAAATGGTTATACATGTCGATATTACCATTTATCACATTAGCATGCCTCTCCTAAAGAAAAAAACGTTTCAAACATTAGACACAAAGCGTTCCCCCCGTGTATACGCTTAGCGACCGTTAACTTTGAAGTTTTACCCACGATCGCACGTGTAATCCTCGGGAATTTTAGTCAACCTTTCTAACAAATATCGGTACTCACAATTCATATTGCTTAAGTCCTCTAAACGCTCTCTTCGACTACAACTCATTTTACATTTGGTAAAACTGTAGGGAAAATTACACATGATACTAAAATATTTGTTAAATCCTCGGTATTAATGAAAAAAAAATTAAGACAAGTATATTGAAAGACACATATATGTATAGAGTAGGGGTAGGTGTACACTGTGAATATACCCTGGACAACAAGTCTTTACTTTCTTAAAGTTTTGTGTCCCTTTCCCCCACCCAAGCACACACCACCCTTGTGCGCAGCCATTTCAGCCATTTGACGTTTCTCTTGTGTTCTGTCCCTTCAGTAGGTCCCCCTTCCATATCCACATACACCTGCAGTCCCCTCTGCTAATGTTTGCCCACACGCAACCATTGTAAAAGTGGGAGGTTTAATTGCACCAACACTCTCGCTTGAAAGATTCACTAGCAGGAAGAAATATCGAGCCCCAGACCGTTACCATTTCCACTCATGTCCTGTAACTCTTTCTCAGGAATACAAGTGCCTCGAACGTACGTGCCTTCAGCGCTTCTAACTCCACATACCGCCCCCAACTCCTCTGTAACCTTTTCGAAGATACTCAGAAATCAATCTTCAGGTGCTAACGCTCTATCCATATGTGTTATCTTCACCAGCTTGGGGCATTCTCTGCGACACAGCACTTCCAGCTTCTTGTGATTTCCCCCAAAATATTTGATACTCAGCAGTTATTTCCGTTAGGTTCAGCCAGAGTTTCCTTAAATTTGGCAGATTGCACATCATTTTCAACCCCTTGGTAACCTTGGTGGAGCCCCTCAACGACAATTTTTTTGAGGGTGGCCATTCTTTTTTTTTTTTTTTTTGAGATAGTTACTTGTGCTTCTTATACGCACGTATAAAACACACCGATGTTAGGTCTCGATCTTCTCGCGTTTTCGTTGACTGACCGAGTGACTGTATTCCTTTCCATGCATTGCTCTGTGAGGTGAAGTCCCCTTGTTGTTGTAGCGCGAGGGTAACGCATGAAGCGGTGAGTTTTTTTTAATCGTTTTTATACCAACGAGGAATGCAACTTTACGTTTGTATTCAGCAGCACATGGGCGGACTATACCAACTTCATTCGAGTTACCCCATCTTTATATATATATTTCGCTACGTGTGAGCAACCTCCGAAATTTGAGGGTTCTTTGGATATGTGATAGCTTCAAATGCGCTATTACTAACGTGGACTAATTTTACCTAGGATCGTAGTTTTTTTTTGATTTCTCCCCCCCCCCCCTGCGTTTCTAGCCCCACTTACCCTCACAACTCCTTCAGTCCATCACACTCAAGTAAATGAGCAGATGACTCGTCCCGGCGCCCAGTTGTCAATTTGCTTTAAACGTTCTTCCAACACCGGCAGTGCACCATCCTTATTTTGCACACACAACTTATCAGGCATTTCCTCACCCACCCCCTTATCAAATGTGCGCTTACACCTGAAACGGCTTCTTTCCGTCTTGTTATTGTTGTTTTAAGCAAAATTTACGCCTATGTTTTCTGTTTTATTGCTTTCCCAGTGCTTGATGGAATCCAATGCTCCAAAACAACGTACGGAAACACCCTACACCGCTTTACAGTGTTTTGGGACGGTGGACAGATTCTTTCTTGCAAAAATATTCGTATAAAGAGTATTATTACTATTTCCCCCCGAGTGCCCCTGTGGAACTGTGTGTGATTACTGCATGGTAGTCGCCTGCTAATTATTGACAGGATTACCAATTTCCCAGAGGAGGCGCGGAGTCGTAACTACATTGTGGAAAAAGTACTAACCCGTAAAAATACGGTAGGAGAGATGATCAGCACCGCAGTGTTTTGTACGGGTATCCAAACTTCCGAAGACCTTTGCATTCCCTGGGAATTTTGTTAACTACCCAAAACCACAGGCGGGTGAAGGGGGAAAAAAAAAACAGACTTACATACCCAAGCCGTTTTATACTTTTTGTTATATTACTTTGTGCCACAGGCAAAACGTTAGTTACAAGCCATTGTTACCTCTTCCATCAATCACATCATTGTGGTATCAGCAGTCTGCAATTAATTTTCCTGAAGCGCACTGTCTGAATTTTCGCTTGCCAGCGCCTATTAAAGCGGTGCTATAACACAGGCACCGCGTACGGCTATACGTAGCGGCATTCGAGAGCCTTGTTTTTTGTTCTCGGGTTTGACAGGGCTGGACACTCACATAAATTCTTTAATTAAAGCATAAGGTGCTTTGCGTCCTCGTTGATTTCGTTAGACAGTGGAGGCGACATATTCCCCATGTACTTCACAGCAAAAAACATCATTTCGCCAGGCGCCTCCGTGAATATCAGCGATGGCACCACAAACACACACACAGAGACAGAACACTCCACAGTCGCTTGTATAACTTGGGGTCAAGTGGTCAAGTGGGTGGAATGCACTCGCTGTCTTCCTCCACATATTGTTCCTTCAATCGCTGACAGAAATTATTAAGCGCAATTTTGTCCACCTCGTGATGCAGGAAGTGCTGCTGGAGCTCGCAAGCAATCTGTATGGTGGCAAACTGGCTCTTATCCGCTTTCATGAGCGGAATTCTCAACAGCTTTAACTTCGGTGCATTCGGACTTGACGATCAGTGAGCGGATCACTTCGGTGATGTGTCGCAACGGCATCGGGCATCAGCTCAGGGTGTCCAGCTCCCAATGTCAGTGAGCATAATTGTCACGGGTTTTATTGGCCCCTTCGACTCATAGTCGTTACCACGACTGTAGCGCAACAACCGAATCTGCACCACCAACAGCACTTCCACAAGCATCAGCGTAATGAGAGACACAATAATAAAACCTGTGAGCTGCGCAACAGTGAGTTTGTCTCCGTCAGAATCGAAATCCTTTATAGTCGGTGTAACTGGGGACGTAAGCGGCGGCAATGAAGGGTTCAAAACGCGTGCTACGAACCAAAGGGAAATGCGCATCGCGCCACAATTTAACAAAGAAAAAACTCTCTCTTCAGTATCTTCACGACTGCACTTGAACGAGGCGCAGATGCGTCACGTGCGAAAAACAAGGAGAGACGCCGCATCCTCAAGCGTATACCGTACGCTGCAGAGCAGAAGACGTTTATACGTTCCATACTTCTGTTCTCTGTGGGGTGAAAACAGTCCATATTGTACATGAAAAACGTCCGTGTCAACTGAATCTCTGTGATAATGCGGTTATTTAACGCGTAAACCGCGCTGAAACATAGAGAGGATCTTCATAGTGACGACGCCTCTCCCCCGGAAAAGTCTTAGGTCAGCAACACTCAAAGGGATATCCGGCATGACATTCACCTGCACGCCACTGCTAAATTGAGATAAACCTAAAACCGAAGGGGCCGTGATTTTGAGCGCATCCAACGGCACCAGTCTTTTGTTGCTTAGTTATTTCCACAAATGAAAGCGTTACGCATGGCATCACACGACGCTCGAGTTACAAAAGCTGTGCAGTGTCAACCCATTGCCCACAGCGCAATAATTCAATAAAACCACTTCAACTATTAATTATCGCTTTTCCAAGCCATAGCACAAACGAGCAAGTCACATAATTTTTTTGAACACCTCACCCAACGCAGCCATCGGTGGACTTCTTGATATCTGTTTGTGCACTGTGCTCTCTCTCACACGAGTGGTGTGTCCAGAGCGACTGATGCACCTCTCCCCCCTCCTCCGTCATGACAGGGGTGGAAAATATCAACCTCTTGGAGCCCCCTCTCTGTATTTCAAATTAACGCTAGATAGCATCCTTGTCCACCTTCCCAATAACAAAGAAAAACAATAACGACCCGACCAAGCACTCTTGACGCGTGCACCATACCACAATAAAATGGTTTCCTGAGGAAGCCTGTTTGGTCATACGGTCGTGTGGTTCTTAGGCAAAATATTCACTTCTGAAGAAAGACTGTGGAAGCCTTCTTTCCATTGGACAGGAAACACAAGTGAGTAATAATTATTGCACTATTGCTCACCAGCAGCAGTGCGTACGTTTCGTTATATTTCCGAATGAATCAAAATACTTCTCAAAGTCATTCGTACACAGAGAACAAGCAGACCATCGAGCTCATGGCAACAAGTATTTCCATGAGAACAGAAAAATCCTGACAAAGAACAAGCATCAGTTCCCAACCCAAAACTGAGCGACAAAATAGTGTACAACAGTCAACCAGAAAGGGGGGGGGGGCAGTTGCAGCCGGATTACCAGCGCGGCGTTGACTAGTAGATACTCCTTGGACGGAGAAAAGGCAAAAAAGGTGTGCATTGGGACTCCGCAGGTGACATTAAGCGAATACCGTATTTGAGTTCCATTACTTAAGCTACAGCAGAGAAAATGTGTAACGCGCATCTCCCAGTTGCATCAAGGAACCGCTAACAGCACTCCAATCACGCCCCACCCTCAAATGTGTTTGTGTGAATGGCGTCAAATCGATGGCATCCATGGTATATGTGCGATCCCATCCGAAGTAAAAATAATAATTCGGAACATCTACATTTATTTGTTTAAAAAATTAGAAGGACATTCCGTTCTACTGCTACGACAGTAGCTATCGATACTACACGCTGCGCTAAACTCTTAAACAGTGTAACGCACGTCAAAGTTATAGAAAGTGTTCTCTCACGCATCTACCTTTCACCAGAGAAATGTGACGTCCCGTAGCTGCTCGTGTGAAGACAACATATCGCATTCAGCTTCTAAAGCTGAAAGGATGGAGCGAAAACGACCTGACCGCTTGCCTCCTCACCTACTCCACCGTGATATTTTAGAAAATAAAAATGTTCATAAGTATTGGTAGCGCACACAAAAACTGCGTGCGACAACGAGCATCGGGAGAATAATATTAAAAATACTGCATCGAATCCATGAGACTTTGAACAGAAACATCACACTACTTTGTTGTCGTTCAACCGGACTCGAAGTCAGTTTCGTTTCACAACGCATCCATGACCCAATAGATGAGTATCATACCTGGCATTCACGATGGTGTTTCCACACTCCTAATACTGCCGCATTATTTTGGTCTTTGTATCCACCTGCGAATCAATTGAAAATAACATACATCCAGAATGATGAAGATGATAAGGTACAGTTGATATACACTATTCCTTCTTAACGTGAGGGTGGCTGTGCTCACACTAGGCGTCACATGACTACCCTGCAACTCTCAGGTGCGAAGTGGCGCTGCTACCAACACGCAAAAAAAAAAACCCTCTCAACAGACGGTCTCATTCCTTCCTTTCAGAGAGAAGATGTGTCGGCTGTTGTTGAACTGTTTCAAGTATATGACACCTAAGAGCACATTGAATTGGCACCTAATTTTTTCCTCGTAATATCCGATGGAGGCAGTCACCGTAGACATGATATGAAAAACGCAGACACGTAACACCAAGAATGCCGTTGCACCGGTGAGCGAACTTTTACGATCACCAAACTGCACCTGTGGCTTAGACCATAAAATTCAAAGGTGCTACATATTTTTAGAAGCTTTAAATACGACGCAAAGTGGAAGAATCGTTGCTTCCTACCGCTGGTTGGTAAAGCCGCATTACTGAATTTATCACGAGTAACGCACAGTAACTGCTACCTCATACACTTAAGGGGAGCAATACATATGATCCTCCCTCCTGAGTATTCGCTATGAATAACCACAGTAACGTCTGCTTCATTAGGTGATTGTCTCTGGTACCAACGGCCAGTGCACTATGGCAAGCCAAATGATTCGTCAAATGGTTGGTAACATTTCATCTGCGTTCCTTTACATCGTCAGCACAATCCATACATGCTGTTGCAAAACACTGTATGCGTAAGAGCAGTCACCGGATACATCACAACTTGAAGGTATAATAATAAGCATATGCATTTACTGAGGTACTACATCTGACATCCCTTTGTTTAACGTAGCACAGTAAATACTGCTGAACAATGCAGGAGCACAAAGAAAATTTAAAAAAATAATAGTTTTTTTTTGAGGCTCAGCAGACTTTAATATCATTTGCATGCCACACACATTTGTAAGAACGTCACACCCAAATGTATATGTTTATCAAAAACACAAAGATGAAAGAGGATAGCAGAACCACATCCATCAGTCGTTATTCCAGTGGTCATATAATAACTACATACGATAAGAGTCTATCTCCAGTGCATCTTCTCGAAAGTTCAACTGTACCCACTAGGCAACTGCAAGTACACAAAAGAGGGAAGTGGCACAAAGTCGAAGATGCGCCCATGCAGCAGCCTCAGACAGACGTTACTTATGCAATGCAACGCAAAAAAAAAACTTCTGCTAGCTTGATGGAGCAGGGAACACTTTTAGTCCAAACTAACACAGGCAGGAAAAAAAAAAAGCAATGTACGAACTCAATAATACACACCAAACAGAAACTCAACACAAAATGCAAGACATACATAAAGCCACCGAAGCTGATGACAGGTTGAAACGTCATATGCTTCGTTTTGTTTTTCTTTTATCTCCTCTTAGAGGTCCGTAAATTATCCATCCTCTTGAATAGAACTACATGATAACATGAACTCACAGAAGAGAAGTCTCAGACACTTTTGCGTATTTGAATATCCACGTGAGATTATTCACACCAACAGGAGTTAACATGTTTCCCACTAAACGCCGTACCGCAAGTACGAGCAGACGCTACGAGTGCCCCGCAGAGAAGTGCCTTTGCACGTTGCAACGTGCAACACTTTGTACTCCTACAAATGGGAATAGAGAAGGTTATAGTATTTAAAAAGTAGGTCTCAGATAATCCTACTTCCACCTCGGGTTGTATTCAGTGAATTGCTCCTAAGATATTTGCAACGACATGAACAAACAAGTGGGTCGGACCCTACCCACACCGTTCTACAATATGCCTAAATTAGTTTGTCCATCAATTTCCTCTCGCGGACTGCATATTCACCCTCATCTTGCATGTTTCAACACTCGTACCTTCACATTCAGTACGCTACTGTGTCTCTTGTAATTTTTATGCATTTTTTATCATTTATCGGTAGACTTCGTGTGAGTTTAAGGTTTAAAAAAAAATGCTTCTTTTTCCCTTTTTTCCTTATGCTAAATTCAGCGCATCGCCCATATCATGAAGAACTCGCAGGAATGTCACGCATCTAAAATGTGTACCACACGCAAAACATGGAGCAATACATGCCTGCCGAACTATCATCATAACGCTGTTGTAATCCGTTCGTAAAGAACAATGCTGTTGTGAGTGTAGAGGTGTGACATGACGTTGATAAGGAGACTTTAGAATCTAATGACCCCTTATTTATTTGTCCGTTTTTTAGATGATCCTCCAGTTTCCGCACTATTGATCCAGGTGATTTAGTGGTAACATATTAGCCGCGCTAGCCTTCACACGCACAGGCTTCCCCTGCATCTGTCAGCCTCTTCTATTGCTACTGTGTATGTGCGTCGTGGGGTCCCTCATTGTGATATTCAAGCAAAAAAAAAAAGCGCCGAACACCTGAATACTAACTGTCAGCATTAATGCAATCACCATCCATCACTTTGTCTACATTAACAAAGTTGCTCCGATTATGAACCAGCACCGAAAGTACGAGCAGTGTCAGCCACTGTCACAACAGTTAGATCACATGAGCACAACCCGTTGAACTCAGCAAAAAAAAACAAAAAAAGGGTCGGGCCGCCGCCTGGACAAAGGAGACGGCGCCGGGAACTTAGAGACGATGATGGAGCGCCTGCGTTTTTTTTTTTTGAACCTCGGCAGAGACGCCCATTAACCCTGTCTTCACGCTCTTCGAGGCCCTTCTCACAGATCATGAAGCTCAAAATATGGCAAAATCCCTTCACGACCTCCTCCTAAGGAATCCCAACCCGCCGCAACAAGCAACCGGCTACTCGCGCGCTCACCATGCAGAGTGAAGCCCCTTTTAGCGCTTCCTGCGAGTCGTGGCAATGGCAATTCCAATTTGTTACGGCGAACATCGTAATCTTTGTGAAAGCAACGCTCCATTCGGCCGCTTGAACGCTAAACCACGTGAGTTGCAGCGCTTCGTGATATTGCAGTGACGGGAACTGAAGGCGGTGTGAGGGAAGCTACCGAAGAAAAAGCGCTCAAATGACGTCACGGGCCGCCGGGAACGGTGGACGTTTGAGACCGAAGTGAGCCTTGTGCCATCGTTGGTTGACGTGGGGCCGTTTGCGGTTCGCCCTTATGGCAAACCGGTCATGAGCCTTCTGTTCAAATAGTTTTCGACGCAGCCCGGTGGTTGTGGGGTCACGCTGTGCGGAGGTGTAACTTGTCTTGACCCTCGGCTGGCCGGGGAAAAGCGGGGGCGGAAAGCCGCGTGCTGAGAGTGTTCTCGTCTATGGGGTTCTTT